>NC_091313.1:2820820-2858320 GCF_038502225.1 Cherax quadricarinatus | reverse complement strand
AGCCACCACCTTGCCTGTTGCACTGCCTGCCTGCCTGCCTGCCACCACCACCTGCTTACCAGCCACCATGCCACCATGCTGCTGCCTGCCTGTTGCCACTCCAGCCAGCCAGCCACCACCGCACTACCATGCTGCTGCCTTGTTGCTGCACCACTGTTGCCTGCCAGCCTGCCACCTGCCTACCTTGTTGCTGCTGCTGCTGCTGCTACTGCTGCACCACTGCTACCTGCTGCTGCTGCTCACTACTACACTAACTGTGCTGCCTTGCCTGCTACTGCTGCACCTGCTGTTGCCTGCCTGCTGCTGCTGCTGCCTGCTGTATTGCTGCTCCACCACTATATTGCCACCTGCTGCCTGCCTGTGCCTGCCTTGCTGCTGCTGCTGTGCCTTGCTACTGCTGCCTGCCTGCCTGTTGCTGCCTACCACCACACCGCCTGCCTGCTGCCTGCTACACTACTACTCTACTCCTACTACTACTACTACTACTACTACTATTACTACTACTACTACTACTGTTGCATCGCTTCACTCCAATTTATGTCTCTTGTGCCACTTCCGCTACTTACCCTACCTACTACTACTTCCACTACCTCTACTGCTACTATCTCCACTTCCTTCTTGCTTCCTTTTCTCTTTGTCCCGTCCCTGCCCTCCTCTCGTATATAATACTGGTTCCCTTACCTTCGTATGTTAGTGTGACTAGTTAATGGTTCTAGTATGACCGAAGCGTAGCCATAAAGTTTCTTTCTCCTATGTGCGGGTTAGTTGTGCATTACGTTTTGCTAGAGATCCATACCCTACTGAGGCTATATTTGCCTGATGTAAGCCTCCGGTGATGTCCTTGGCGTCATGTCCATCCCTATGTCCTTTTCATTTTCAGAAGTATTTCTTCTTTACCCCCCCCCTCCAAGTGTAGAAGTGTATGTATGAGCGCGCATGCGTGAGTGTTTGTGCTTCAGCTGTGAGAGTGTCACATATCATTCCTGAGTGACAAGTGTTCACACCCTTCAGACAACTGGTGTGGGTAGTCACACCCTGCAGGCAGACAACTGGTGTGGGTGGAGGCTGATGAATGAAGGAGGGAGAGAGAAACAAGGTCGTGGCCTCTTAATGGAGTGACTTTAAAACAAGGGATGCCCTTGTAAAGGAGGGCAGTAACTTGTAAACGAGGGCAAGGACTTGTCAACGAGGGTACACACTTGTAAAAGAGGGTAGGAAGTTGCAAACGAGGGCAGGGTTTTGTAAACTGGCTTAGGGTCTTGTAAACGAGAATAGAAACTTGTAAACTGGCTTAGGGTCTTGTAAACGAGAATAGAAACTTGTAAACTGGCTTAGGGGTCCAGTAAATGAGGATGCAGACTTATAAACTATGGTATGAATTTGTAAACGAGGGTAGCGACTTGTGAGAGCGCAGTTGTAAATGAGACGGATCGAGCTTTCCACACTCCACAAGGAAAATTTTAAAACAGATTAAATTACCATCAGAGTTTGATAAATAAATCCATAAAAAGTGAAAAAAAAAAGTTTGCTTTACTTACTTTTTTTTTCGGAAGGAAGAAAAACAGGATATAACACAGCGTACGGGATTTTTTTTTTCTTCCAAGATCAAAAAACAAGAGTGTCTAAACGGCGATTTTGTTTCTGAAAGAACAAGGTTCATCAGTGCTAACACAGTAAATTTGTTAATCAAAGAAAAAGAGATAATGCCAAAAAAGTAACTTCATTCTTCAAAGATAACAGTGTCTACAAGGTAACTTTGTCCTTCAAAGATAATAGTGTCTACAAGGTAACTTTGTCCTTCAAAGATAATAGTGTCTACAAGGTAACTTTGTCCTTCAAAGATAATAGTGTCTACAAGGTAACTTTGTCCTTCAAAGATAACAGTGTCTACAAGGTAACTTTGTCCTTCAAAGATAACAGTGTCTACAAGGTAACTTTGTCCTTCAAAGATAACAGTGTCTACAAGGTAACTTTGTCCTTCAAAGATAATAGTGTCTACAAGGTAACTTTGTCCTTCAAAGATAACAGTGTCTACAAGGTAACTTTGTCCTTCAAAGATAACAGTGTCTACAAGGTAACTTTGTCCTTCAAAGATAATAGTGTCTACAAGGTAACTTTGTCCTTCAAAGATAACAGTGTCTACAAGGTAACTTTGTCCTTCAAAGATAACAGTGTCTACAAGGTAACTTTGTCCTTCAAAGATAACAGTGTCTACAAGGTAACTTTGTCCTTCAAAGATAACAGTGTCTACAAGGTAACTTTGTCCTTCAAAGATAACAGTGTCTACAAGGTAACTTTGTCCTTCAAAGATAACAGTGTCTACAAGGTAACTTTGTCCTTCAAAGAACAAGATACCACCATTGTGCCTACAAAGTAACAGCTCTTAACTTATAAAACTCTTGTGAAAATATATAAAGAAAAGGGAATAACGACCACCACTGAGAACATAAAGTTAGTAATTACAAAGATAAATACAAGTAATCATTAGCTGGTGCAGGAAAGTGGCGGAGATAAAGTTGCTATTGTTTCTGGCTCTGCTAGAAGACAATACTTAAAATTACTTGATAAATATGAATGGAAATGTGACTAAAATGTAGAGACACATGAATAATTAAATTTAATGTAGATAATCAAAGAAAAGAACGAGGAAATGATAATAGACAAGAAAAAAAAAAACAGACTGTATGATGCAGTTATGAAAGAGTGGTAAAAAGTTCATGAAAATTTGACAAAAATGCGCATAACTACGCTTTTGAAACTACTAAAAAGTACTGATAAATAATGCTTGGCATTATTGGTTTATTATGGTTTAATAACCTTCTGAGGATGTCTTGTAGGCACTGCCTTATATACTCACAGGTCAGAATCACAGACCAGTGGTATGCTTGACACGTATACTCTGTAAGGTGATGGAGGGCAGTACATACTCGTAACACTGAGTGACAGGGTTGTGAAAGTATAGAAATCGTCACGTACTTCCAACATGGTTCTGAGAAGGGATATCCTGTCTCACAAACTTAATAAGGTGACGGAAATCTAGCAGGAAAGTGAGGTTGACACGACTGCGTTAATGATGCAAGTAGGCATTTACTGTGAAGCCTCAGAGACAACACCAGTGAAGACGTCATAAGTGTGGAGCAAGTTTTACTGTGACACTGCTCTATCAAGCCATTCATCGATAAAGCACAGAACTAAACTTTGTCACCAAAGCTTGTTCTATACCTGTATCTTGTCATTACTATTGGCAGTGCGTCTTAGTATCCAGGCTGGTACTAGTTTACCGCTGGTACTAGTTTACCACTGGGTGAATGCTGCCATCAGGTGTTACGAGATTTGTCCATGATCTTCGTCCAATCTGGTAATCGAACAAATGTTCCTTGGGTTGTGAGGAGAGTGCCTACCTAGCTTTTCCTTCTTCTAGTCACCTCTGTCTCACAATTTCTTACTCTCTCTTCCGACCTGTTTATTAGAACTTCCTTCTCCTCCCCCTCCGCTTACTCACCTTCTTTGTTTCTACCCACTAGTTTAGTTATGCTTTCATCCACAAGTCTTCCTAGTCTGGTGTGGCCACCTGGGCATCAGTCTGGTGTGGCCACCTGGGCATCAGTCTGGTGTGGCCTCCTGGGCATCAGTCTGGTGTGGCCACCTGGGCATCAGTCTGGTGTACTCTGCATGATGGTGACGACAAGACACGAGTTTGTGAAACATACTTTATTAGACCAACGTTTCGCTCTGCGAATAGCTTTTTCAAGTCATAGTATGACTGTCTTGATAGTCTTACCCTGGTAGTCATACCATGGCTATGTCTTGATAAAGTCGTACCATAACTATGTCCTAATAAAGATCTAATGGAGCAAAATGCCCAGCAAGAGCCTTTGATGCAACTTATACGTCTTATTAAATATTCACTTCGGTATGATGCAGCATGTATACCTTCTTCAACACTAGTCATCTTCCACCAAGGTAGGGTGACCCCCCCCCCAAAAAAAAAAAACACTTCCACCATCATTCATTCAATAACTGCCTTGCCAGAAGCGTGTTGAGATCACACCTGGTCTAAGGTCTACTTTTACTGGAAAATACCCTCCCCCCTCCCTCTACTACATACCCTAACTTGAGCTTTGCTGTTCATATCAAATCTGATCCTTTTAATAACTTACCACCTATTCCATATACTTGCAACATCTGCAACACTGCTTCCCTATTCGCCCTAGCTTATGCCTTTTTTAAATCCATAAGTGAAACTTTCACCAACACTATCATGATAGTTGCAACATAAACCAACACTATCACCATAGTTGCAACATACACCAACACTATCACCATAGTTGCAACATAAACCAACACTATCACCATAGTTGCAACATACACCAACACTATCACCATAGTTGCAACATACACCAACACTATCACCATAGTTGCAACATACACCAACACTATCACCATAGTTGCAACATAAACCAACACTATCACCATAGTTGCAACATAAACCAACACTATCACCATAGTTGCAACATAAACCAACACTATCACCATAGTTGCAACATAAACCAACACTATCACCATAGTTGCAACATAAACCAACACTATCACCATAGTTGCAACATAAACCAACACTATCACCATAGTTGCAACATAAACCAACACTATCACCATAGTTGCAACATAAACCAACACTATCACCATAGTTGCAACATACACCAACACTATCACCATAGTTGCAACATACACCAACACTATCACCATAGTTGCAACATAAACCAACACTATCACCATAGTTGCAACATCCACCAACACTATCATGATAGTTGAAACATAAACAAACACTATCACCATAGTTGCAACATACACCAACACTATCACCATAGTTGCAACATAAACCAACACTATCACCATAGTTGCAACATCCACCAACACTATCACCATAGTTGCAACATACACCAACACTATCACCATAGTTGCAACATAAACCAACACTATCACCATAGTTGCAACATACACCAACACTATCACCATAGTTGCAACATAAACCAACACTATCACCATAGTTGCAACATCCACCAACACTATCACCATAGTTGCAACATAAACCAGCACTATCACCATAGTTGCAACATAAACCAACACTATCACCATAGTTGCAACATCCACCAACACTATCACCATAGTTGCAACATACACCAACACTATCACCATAGTTGCAACATAAACCAGCACTATCACCATAGTTGCAACATACACCAACACTATCACCATAGTTGCAACATACACCAACACTATCACCATAGTTGCAACATACACCAACACTATCACCATAGTTGCAACATACACCAGCACTATCACCATAGTTGCAACATAAACCAGCACTATCACCATAGTTGCAACATACACCAACACTATCACCATAGTTGCAACATACATCAATACTATCACCATAGTTGCAACAAACACCAGCACTATCACCATAGTTGCAACATAAACCAACACTATCACCGTAGTTGCAACATACATCAACACTATCACCATAGTTGCAACATACACCAACACTATCACCATAGTTGCAACATACACCAGCACTATCACCATAGTTGCAACATAAACCAACACTATCACCATAGTTGCAACATACACCAACACTATCACCATAGTTGCAACATAAACCAGCACTATCACCATAGTTGCAACATACACCAACACTATCACCATAGTTGCAACATAAATCAGCACTATCACTATGGTTGCAACATAAACCAGCACTATTACCATAGTTGCAACATAAACCAGCACTATCACCATAGTTGCAACATACACCAACACTATCACCATAGTTGCAGCATACACCAACACTATCACCATAGTTGCAACATACACCAACACTATCACCATAGTTGCAACATACACCAACACTATCACCATAGTTGCAACATACACCAACACTATCACCATAGTTGCAGCATACACCAACACTATCACCATAGTTGCAACATACACCAGCACTATCACCATAGTTGCAACATACACCAGCACTATCACCATAGTTGCAACATACACCAGCACTATCACCATAGTTGCAACATAAACCAGCACTATCATCATAGTTGCAACATACACCAGCACTATCACCATAGTTGCAACATACATCAACACTATCACCATAGTTGCAACATACACCAGCACTATCACCATAGTTGCAACATACACCAACACTATCACCATAGTTGCAATATACACCAATAATATCACCATAGTTGCAACATACACCAACAATATCACCATAGTTGCAACATACACCAGCACTATCACCATAGTTGCAACATACACCAGCACTATCACCATAGTTGCAACATGCACTAATACTATCACCATAGTTGCAACATACGCCAACACTATCACCATAGTTGCAACATACACCAACACTATCACCATAGTTGCAACATACATCAACACTATCACCATAGTTGCAACATACATCAACACTATCACCATCCATAGTTGCAGCAATAGTTGCAACATAAACCAGCACTATCACCATAGTTGCAATATACACCAACGCTATCACCATAGTTGCAACATACGCCAACACTATCACCATAGTTGCAACATACACCAACACTATCACCATAGTTGCAACATACACCAACACTATCACCATAGTTGCAACATACACCAACACTATCACCATAGTTGCAACATACACCAACACTATCACCATAGTTGCAACATGAACCAGCACTATCACCATAGTTGCAACATACACCAACACTATCACCATAGTTGCAACATACATCAACACTATCACCATCCATAGTTGCAACATAACCCAGCACTAACACCATAATTGCAACATACACCAACACTATCACCATAGTTGCAACATACACCAACACTATCACCATAGTTGCAACATACACCAACACTATCACCATAGTTGCAACATACACCAACACTATCACCATAGTTGCAACATACACCAACACTATCACCATAGTTGCAACATGAACCAGCACTATCACCATAGTTGCAACATACACCAACACTATCACCATAGTTGCAACATACATCAACACTATCACCATCCATAGTTGCAACATAAACCAGCACTAACACCATAATTGCAACATACACCAACACTATCACCATAGTTGCAACATACATCAACACTATCACCATCCATAGTTGCAACATAAACCAGCACTATCACCATAGTTGCAACATACACCAACACTATCACCATAGTTGCAACATACACCAACACTATCACCATAGTTGCAACATACACCAACACTATCACCATAGTTGCAACATACACCAACACTATCACCATAGTTGCAACATAAACCAGCACTATTACCATAGTTGCAACATAAACCAGCACTATCACCATAGTTGCAACATAAACCAGCACTATCACCATAGTTGCAACATAAACCAGCACTATCACCATAGTTGCAACATACACCAACACTATCACCATAGTTGCAACATAAACCAGCACTATCACCATAGTTGCAACATACACCAACACTATCACCATAGTTGCAACATAAACCAACACTATCACCATAGTTGCAACATCCACCAACACTATCACCATAGTTGCAACATCCACCAACACTATCACCATAGTTGCAACATCCACCAACACTATCACCATAGTTGCAACATCCACCAACACTATCACCATAGTTGCAACATCCACCAACACTATCACCATAGTTGCAACATACACCAACACTATCACCATAGTTGCAACATACACCAACACTATCACCATAGTTGCAACATACACCAGCACTATCACCATAGTTGCAACATACACCAACACTATCACCATAGTTGCAACATACACCAACACTATCATCATAGTTGCAACATACACCAACACTATCACCATAGTTGCAACATCCGCCAGCACTATCACCATAGTTGCAACATCCGCCAGCACTATCACCATAGTTGCAACATACACCAACACTATCACCATAGTTGCAACATACACCAACACTATCACCATAGTTGCAACATAAACCAGCACTATCACCATAGTTGCAACATACACCAACACTATCACCATAGTTGCAACATAAATCAGCACTATCACTATAGTTGCAACATAAACCAGCACTATTACCATAGTTGCAACATACACCAGCACTATCACCATAGTTGCAACATAAACCAACACTATCACCATAGTTGCAACATACACCAACACTATCACCATAGTTGCAACATACACCAACACTATCACCATAGTTGCAACATAAACCAACACTATCACCATAGTTGCAACATACACCAACACTATCACCATAGTTGCAACATAAACCAACACTATCACCATAGTTGCAACATACACCAACACTATCACCATAGTTGCAACATACACCAACACTATCACCATAGTTGCAACATACACCAACACTATCACCATAGTTGCAACATACACCAACACTATCACCATAGTTGCAACATACACCAACACTATCACCATAGTTGCAACATACACCAACACTATCACCATAGTTGCAACATACACCAACACTATCACCATAGTTGCAACATACACCAACACTATCACCATAGTTGCAACATACACCAACACTATCACCATAGTTGCAACATACACCAACACTATCACCATAGTTGCAACATCCACCAACACTATCACCATAGTTGCAACATCCACCAACACTATCACCATAGTTGCAACATAAACCAACACTATCACCATAGTTGCAACATCCACCAACACTATCACCATAGTTGCAACATACACCAACACTATCACCATAGTTGCAACATAAACCAACACTATCACCATAGTTGCAACATCCACCAACACTATCACCATAGTTGCAACATCCACCAACACTATCACCATAGTTGCAACATCGACCAACACTATCACCATAGTTGCAACATAAACCAACACTATATAGCGTTGACCCCCGGAATTCTCTCCAGGTAAACTCCAGGTATCACCATAGTTGCAACATCCACCAACACTATCACCATAGTTGCAACATACACCAACACTATCACCATAGTTGCAACATAAACCAACACTATCACCATAGTTGCAACATCCACCAACACTATCACCATAGTTGCAACATACACCAACACTATCACCATAGTTGCAACATACACCAACACTATCACCATAGTTGCAACATCCACCAACACTATCACCATAGTTGCAACATCCACCAACACTATCACCATAGTTGCAACATCCGCCAGCACCATCTAAATATGCTTCAATGTAAACATTACTACTACTACTACTACTACTACTACTACTAATAATAATAATAATAATAATAACAACTATAATTATTGTTATTATACTTAAGGGGAAGCGCTAAGCAGGTAGGGGTCATACAATATGTATGAAATAATGCAGACAAGGTAATGAGCGTAGTTATACTGGTGTAACTGGAAATAGGTCATTACCAATAGGTCATTACCCGCACTTCCAGTCTCATTAGTGGAATTACACTGAGATATGATATCATCTCCAGCGCCTGTTTCCGGGCAAGAAAAATATATAATAAAGGTTTTAATAAGAAAGGGAACAAGAAAAGACAATGATAAAAAAAAAATCGTGATGTTTTAAAAATCTGACTTTCGTGTTTTTGAAGGTGAAAGGGAAGAGAAAATGAAGAGGTGAGATAGAAGAAGCGAAGGGAGGAGGTAGAAAAAAATGAAAGGAGCAGGTAGAGGAAATGAAACGAGGTAGAAGGAATGAAGGGAGGAAGTACGGGAAACGAATGGTGATTGGTTAGATGTAGTGCAGATTGTGTTGATGTGTCTGGCCAGCGACACTATGGTCGTGACATCGGGGAGAGAGGAAGCAACATGCTGGGAGGGAAGCATGAAGAGAGGGAGGGAAGAATGAAGAGAGGGAGGGAAGAATGAAGAGAGGGAGGGAAGAATGAAGAGAGGGAGGGAAGAATGAAGAGAGGGAGGGAAGAATGAAGAGAGGGAGGGAAGATTGAAGAGAGGGAGGGAAGAATGAAGAGAGGGAGGGAAGAATGAAGAGAGGGAGGGAAGAATGAAGAGAGGGAGGGAAGAATGAAGAGAGGGAGGGAAGAATGAAGAGAGGGAGGGAAGAATGAAGAGAGGGAGGGAAGAATGAAGAGAGGGAGGGAAGAATGAAGAGAGGGAGGGAAGCATGAAGAGAGGGAGGGAAGAATGAAGAGAGGGAGGGAAGAATTAAGAGTGGTAGGGAAGAATGAAGAGGGGGAGGGAAGAATGAAGAGAGGGAGGGAAGAATGAAGAGAGGGAGGGAAGAATGAAGAGAGGGAGGGAAGAATGAAGAGAGGGAGGGAAGAATGAAGAGAGGGAGGGAAGAATGAAGAGAGGGAGGGAAGAATGAAGAGAGGGAGGGAAGAATGAAGAGAGGGAGGGAAGAATGAAGAGAGGGAGGGAAGAATGAAGAGAGGGAGGGAAGAATGAAGAGAGGGAGGGAAGAATGAAGAGAGGGAGGGAAGAATGAAGAGAGGGAGGGAAGAATGAAGAGAGGGAGGGAAGAATGAAGAGAGGGAGGGAAGTATGAAGAGAGGGAGGGAAGCATGAAGAGAGGGAGGGAAGAATGAAGAGAGGGAGGGAAGAATGAAGAGAGGGAGGGAAGAATGAAGAGGGGGAGGGAAGCATGAAGAGAGGGAAGGAGGGAGGGAGGTAGATAACATAAGGATGTAGAGCAGCGATGGAGAAGGGATGAGCAGTAGCAGCTTCTGGCTGCTGCTGCTTGTGCTGTTGCTTCTACTGCTGTTGCTTCTACTGCTGTTGCTTCTACTGCTGTTGCTTCTACTGCTGTTGCTTCTACTGCTGTTGCTTCTACTCCTGCTGTTCTTGCTACTGCGTTTTATGTTTTCTACTATTAAAACTGCTGCGGCTGCAAATGGTGTGGCTGTTGTTGCTGTTGCTAAATGCTGTTACGAGGTTTGCAAATCTCATTTACGCCATTCCGTTGTTTTATCCTTTACTGCTCCTCTCTGCCTTCTGTGAACCAGGCACCCTGACCAGGCACTGTGGCCAGGCACCCTGACCAGGCACTCTAACCAGGCACCCTGACCAGGCACTGTGGCCAGGCACCCTGACCAGGCACTGTGACCAGGCACCCTGACCAGGCACTCTAACCAGGCACCCTGACCAGGCAATGTGACCAGGCACCCTGACCAGGCACTCTAACCAGGCACCCTGACCAGGCACTGACTAGGCACTGACCAGGCACTCTGACCAGGCACCCTGACCAGACACTCTGACCAGGGACCCTGACCAGGCACCCTGACCAGGCACCCTGACCAGGCACTCTGACCAGGCACTCTCACTAACTGGAACAATACCTTGTAGTCTTGCCTGTTTCTCTAATTTCTGGACTATCCTCTGGCTTGTTATATCAAAGCATTTCCTGCATCTCAAAAAGATGAAATCTACACATCCCTGTCCTGTTTTATCTCTCCGACCCCAGCCTTAGAATTCCTGCAAATTCGTGGCTAACGCGACGGTCTAGAGTTTTGAGACTCTCTGACCGCGGGTTCAATCCCGGCCGGGGTATGGTTCGTTAAACAGAATTTTCCGTTCCTAAATCCACGTTAATTTATCCGTAAAAAATCTTCTCTCCAAATGCTTCAATAACTTGTTCTAGTATCTTCTCCAGAACTTTGAACATTATGCATGTCAGATACACTGACTTGTGGCTTAGTGTCTTTCGACTGTCCCCTCTTCATTTATGTTTTTTTGTTGGGTAATTTTCTGGAAATTGTCCTGACTGGTGAGGCTGGTTGTATACCCTTGATGCTGGGTCATGAAGTGGTTCTGGTGCTTCTCTCAGCACTCGTGGAGATATGTTGTCTGGTCCTATTGCTTTTGTTGTATTAAACTTCTCTAGTAGTCTCATCATTTCTTCTTTTGTTGTGCTGGTGTCTTCTTGCGCCTATTGATCTTTTGTTGAGTACAGTGTCTTCTGGTAGCTCCTGTGAAGACCGTGTGATAATACGTGCACAGGTGTGTGTGTGTGTGTGTGTGTGTGTGTGTGTGTGTGTGTGTGTGTGTGTGTGTGTGTGTGTGTGTGTGTGTGTGTGTGTGTGTGTGTGTGTGTGTGTGTGTGTGTGTGTGTGTGTGTGTGTGTGTGTGTGTGTGTGTGTGTGTGTGTGTGTGTGTGTGTGTGTGTGTGTGTGTGTGTCAGGAACTGGTTGGCGTGCTCGCTGAGAACGCTCAAGCAAGAGCAGACTTTATTACACTTTCCTCCACTCAAGTGTAAGCTGCAACGTTATTCAATAAAGAAGATTAAGCTTGACAAGCTTAGTGGCAGGTGAAGTTTCCAGCATGATAACTGCCAGTAGTCACAGGCAGGTTGATCAGTAAATGACGGTAATTAGTGAATAATTCAAACTACTTGATTTCCGGTTGTATTCTCCAGACTATAGTAGATAGTCAAGCACAGAGGAAATAGTCCAGTAGGAAGTAGTACAGTAGAATGTAATACAAGAAAGAATAGTCCAATAGAAAATAGTCTAATAGTCCAACAGTAAGATGTACAATAGACAATAGTCCAATAGAAAATAGTACAGTAGACCAATAGAAAGTAGTACAATAGATAGTAGTATAATAAAAATTAGTACAATAGGCAATAGTCTAATAGATAGTACAATGGAAAGTAGTACAATAGACAATAGTTCAATAAAAATAGTACCGTAGAAAACAGTACAATAAATAGTCCAATAGAAAGTAGTACAATAAAAAAGTAGTATAATAGAAAGTAGTACAATAGTCCAGTAGAAAATAGTACAATAGAAAGTAGTTCAATAGAAAGTAGTTCAATAGAAAGTAGTTCAATAGAAAGTAGTTCAATAGAAAGTAGTACAATAGAAAGTAGTTCAATAGAAAGTAGTTCAATAGAAAGTAGTGTAACAGAAAGTAGTTCAATAGAAAGTAGTTCAATAGAAAGTAGTTCAATAGAAAGTAGTGTAATAGAAAGTAGTTCAATAGAAAGTAGTTCAATAGAAAGTAGTGCAATAGAAAGTAGTGCAATAGAAAGTAGTTCAATAGAAAGTAGTTCAATAGAAGGTAGTGTAATAGAAAGTAGTTCAATAGAAAGTAGTTCAATAGAAAGTAGTTCAATAGAAAGTAGTGCAATAGAAAGTAGTGCACTAGAAAGTAGTTCAATAGAAAGTAGTTCAATAGAAAGTAGTTCAATAGAAAGTAGTTCAATAGAAAGTAGTTCAGTAGAAAGTAGTGCAATAGAAAGTAGTTCAATAGAAAGTAGTGCAATAGAAAGTAGTTCAATAGAAAGTAGTGTAATAGAAAGTAGTTCAATAGAAAGTAGTTCAATAGAAAGTAGTACAACAGAAAGTAGTGCAATAGAAAGTAGTGCAATAGAAAGTAGTTCAATAGAAAGTAGTGTAATAGAAAGTTCAATAGAAAGTAGTTCAATAGAAAGTAGTGTAATAGAAAGTAGTTCAATAGAAAGTAGTTCAATAGAAAGTAGCTCAATAGAAAGTAGTTCAATAGAAAGTAGTTCAATAGAAAGTAGTTCAATAGAAAGTAGTGCAATAGAAAGTAGTTCAATAGAAAGTAGTGTAATAGAAAGTAGTTTAATAGAAAGTAGTTCAATAGAAAGTAGTGCAATAGAAAGTAGTTCAATAGAAAGTAGTGTAATAGAAAGTAGTTCAATAGAAAGTAGTTCAATAGAAAGTAGTACAATAGAAAGTAGTTCAATAGAAAGTAGTTCAATAGAAAGTAGTTCAATAGAAAGTAGTTCAATAGAAAGTAGTGTAATAGAAAGTAGTACAACAGAAAGTAGTGCAATAGAAAGTAGTGCAATAGAAAGTAGTTCAATAGAAAGTAGTGTAATAGAAAGTAGTTCAATAGAAAGTAGTTCAATAGAAAGTAGTTCAATAGAAAGTAGTTCAATAGAAAGTAGTTCAATAGAAAGTAGTTCAATAGAAAGTAGTTCAATAGAAAGTAGTTCAATAGAAAGTAGTTCAATATAAAGTAGTTCAATAGAAAGTAGTTCAATAGAAAGTAGTACAACAGAAAGTAGTACAATAGAAAGTAGTTCAATAGAAAGTAGTGTAATAGAAAGTAGTACAACAGAAAGTAGTGCAATAGAAAGTAGTGCAATAGAAAGTAGTTCAATAGAAAGTAGTTCAATAGAAAGTAGTTCAATAGAAAGTAGTTCAATAGAAAGTAGTTCAATAGAAAGTAGTTCAATAGAAAGTAGTTCAATAGAAAGTAGTTCAATAGAAAGTAGTTCAATAGAAAGTAGTTCAATAGAAAGTAGTACAACAGAAAGTAGTACAATAGAAAGTAGTTCAATAGAAAGTAGTTCAGTAGAAAGTAGTACAACAGAAAGTAGTGCAATAGAAAGTAGTTCAGTAGAAAGTAGTACAACAGAAAGTAGTGCAATAGAAAGTAGTGCAATAGAAAGTAGTACAACAGAAAGTAGTACAATAGAAAGTAGTTCAATAGAAAGTATTTCAATAGAAAGTAGTACAACAGAAAGTAGTGCAATAGAAAGTAGTGCAATAGAAAGTAGTACAACAGAAAGTAGTACAATAGAAGGTAGTACAACAGAAAGTAGTACAATAGAAGGTAGTACAACAGAAAGTAGTGCAATAGAAAGTAGTACAACAGAAAGTAGTACAACAGAAAGTAGTACAACAGAAAGTAGTACAACAGAAAGTAGTACAACAGAAAGTAGTACAACAGAAAGTAGTACAACAGAAAGTAGTACAACAGAAAGTAGTGCATTATAAAAAGATAAAATAGCAAGTTTGTGATGCTTGGTTATACTTGACGTGACGCGCTAAACCCGTGTGTACTCACCTAATTGTGGTTGCAGGGATCGATCCATAGCTCCTGGCCGCTACTAGGTCCGTCTCCATGCAACATAAACTTTATCATACCTCATGTAATTAAAGCTACGTATGGTTCCTGCCTCCACTACGTCACTTTCCAGACTATTGCACTTCCTGACAACTCTATGACTGAAGAAATATATCCTAACATCCTTTTGACTCATCTGAGTCTATAACTTCCAATTGTTGCTGTGTTCCATCTCTGGAACATCCTATCCTTATCCACCTTGTCAATTCCTCGTAGTATTTTTTTTATCTTGCTATCATGTCCTTCTAATCCCTCCTTTCCTTCAGTGTCGTCAGGTCGATTTCCCTTAACCTTAACATTCCTCTTAGCTCCGGTCTTGTTGCACCTTCTCAAATTTCTTAACGTGCTTAACCAGGTGTGGGTTCCAAACTGGTGCTGCATACTCCAATATGGGCCTGACGTACACAGTGTACAAAGTCTTCAACGATTCCTTACTGAGGTGTCGGGACGCTATTCTTGGGTTTGCCAGGCGCCCATATGCTGCAGCAGTTATCTGGTTGATGTGCGCCTCAGATGTGCTCGGTATTATACTCACCCCAAGATCCTTTTCCTTGAGTGAGGTTTGCAGTCTTTGGCCACCTAGCTTATACTCTGTCTGCGGTTTTCTTTGCCCTTCTCCGATCTTCATGGCTTTCCATTTGGTGGGGTTAAATATCTGGACAGGCTTGCAGCCTGTAGCGGTCCTTCTGTGGTCCTGTCTGATCCTCATTCGATTTAATTCGCCTCATCTTCACATCATCTGTGTGTGTGTGTGTGTGTGTGTGTGTGTGTGTGTGTGTGTGTGTGTGTGTGTGTGTGTGTGTGTGTGTGTGTACTCACCTATTTGTACTCACCTATTTGTGGTTGCAGGGGTCGAGTCCTAGCTCCTGTGTGTGTGTGTGTGTGTGTGTGTGTGTGTGTGTGTGTGTGTGTGTGTGTGTTTGTGTGTGTGTGTTTGTGTGTGTGTTTGTGTGTGTGTGTGTGTGTGTGTGTGTGTGTGTGTGTGTGTGTGTGTGTGTTTGTGTGTGTGTGTGTGTGTGTGTGTGTGTGTGTGTGTGTGTGTGTGTGTGTGTGTGTGTGTGTGTGTGTGTACTCACCTATTTGTACTCACCTATTTGTGGTTGCAGGGGTCGAGTCATAGCTCCTAGCCCCGCCTCTTCACTAATTGCTACTAGGTCCTCTCTCTCCCTGCTCCATGAGCTTTATCATACCTCGCCTTAAAACTATGTATGGTTCCCGCCTCCACTACTTCACTTTCTAGGCTATTCCACGGCTTGACTTCTCTATGACTGAAGAAATACTTCCTAACATCCCTTTGATTCATCTGAGTCTTCAACTTCCAATTGTGACCTCTTGTGTCTGTGTCCCATCTCTGGAACATCCCGTCTTTGTCCACCTCGTCTATTCCGCACAGTATTTTATATGTCGTTATCATGTCTCCCCTGGCCCTCCTGGCCTCCAGTGTCGTCAGGCCGATTTCCCTCAACCTTTCTTCGTAGGACAATCCCCGTAGCTCTGGGACTAGTCTTGTTGCAAACCTTTGCACTTTCTCTAATTTCTTGACGTGCTTGACTAGGTGTGGATTCCAAACTGGTGCTGCATACTCCAGTATGGGCCTGACGTAAATGGTATACAGAGTCTTGAACGAATCCTTACTGAGGTATCGGAACGCTATCCGTAGGTTTGCCAGGCGCCCGTATGCTGCAGCAGTTATCTGATTGATGTGCGCCTCAGGAGATATGCTCGGTGTTATACTCACCCCCAGATCTTTTTCCTTGAGTGAGGTTTGCAGACTTTGGCCATCTAAACTATATTGTGTCTGCGGTCTTCTTTGCCCTTCCCCAATCTTCATGACTTTGCATTTGGCAGGGTTAAACTCAAGGAGCCAGTTGCTGGACCAGGCTTGTAGCCTGTCCAGGTCTCTTTGTAGTCCTGCCTGATCCTCATCCGATTTGATTCTTCTCATTAACTTCACATCATCCGCAAACAAGGACACTTCTGAGTCTATCCCTTCCGTTATGTCGTTCACATATACCAAGAACAGCACAGGTCCTAGGACTGACCCCTGTGGAACCCCGCTTGTCACAGGCGCCCACTTTGACACCTCGTCACGTACCATGACTCGTTGTTGCCTCCCTGTCAGGTATTCTCTGATCCATTGCAGTGCCTTTCCTGTTATGTGTGCCTGATCCTCTAGCTTTTGCAGTAACCTCTTGTGAGGAACTGTCGAAGGCCTTCTTGCAGTCCAAAAAAATGCAGTCGATCCACCCCTCTCTCTCTTGTCTTACTTCTGTCACCTTGTCATAAAACTCTAGTAGGTTTGTGACACAGAATTTTCCCTTCCTGAAACCATGCTGGTTGTCAATTATACACTTGTTTCTTTCCAGGTGTTCCACCACTCTCCTCCTGATGATCTTCTCCATGACCTTGCATACTATACACGTTAGTGATACAGGTCTGTAGTTTAGTGCCTCATGTCTGTCTCCCTTTTTAAAAATTGGGACTACATTTGCCATCTTCCATACCTCGGGGAGTTGCCCAGTTTCAAATGATGTGTTGAAGATCTTTGTTAATGGTACACACAATATCTCTGCTCCCTCTTTAAGGAACCACGGAGAGATGTTGTCTGGTCCCACCGCCTTTGAGGTGTCAAGTTCGCATAGCAGCTTCTTCACCTCCTCCTTGGTTATATGTACCTCATCCAGCACTTGCTGGTGCACCCCCGTGCTCTGATTTCCTGGAGTCCTACTGGTTTCCACTGTAAATACTTCTTTGAATCTCGTGTTGAGCTCCTGACATACCTCCCGGTCGTTTCTTGTGAATTCCCCATCACCCTTCTTCAGTCTGATTACCTGGTCCTTGACTGTTGTTTTCCTCCTGATGTGGCTGTACAACAGCTTCGGGTCAGTCTTGACTTTCGATGCTACGTCATTTTCGTATTGCCGCTGAGCCTCCCTTCTTATCTGTGCATATTCGTTTCTGGCTCTTCGGCTAATCTCTTTATTTTCCTGAGTTCTCTGTCTTTTGCACCTTTTCCATTCTCTAGTACACCTAGTTTTTGCCTCCCTACACCTTTGGGTGAACCAAGGACTCGTTCTGTTCTTCCCATTGTTTCTGTTTCCCTTGGGAACAAACCTCTCCTCTGCCTCCTTGCATTTTGTTGCGACATAGTCCATCATTTCTTGTACTGGTTTTCCTGTCAGTTCCCTCTCCCACTGAATGTCTTGAAAGAAGTTCCTCAAGCCTGAATAGTTCCCCCTTTTGTAGTTTGGTTTTTCCCACCCTATTTCTGCTGCTCTCTCCACTTGGAGCTCAACTATGTAGTCGAAGCACAGAACCACATGATCACTAGCTCCCAGGGGAGTTTCATACATGATATCCTCGATGTCAGAACTACTCAAGGTGAATACAAGGTCCAGTCTTGCTGGTTCATCCTCTCCTCTCTCTCTGGTAGTATCTCTAACATGTTGATGCATGTGTGTGTGTGTGTGTGTGTGTGTCATTCAGCACAGGGAGTGGGGACTCCTTCCTCCCACAGTCAGTCTCTACAACTTGTCTTTTGAACTGAAAAAAAACAGTTCACAAAAGCAAGACTTTTATTGTATTTCTCATTTTGAATGGTTTTCGTTGTATGGCTCTTACGGTATTATTATTGTAAGACTCTTAGTAATAGTGATAAAGTAATACAGTGTTATTGTATTATGTTTTATTTCACTTATCTTCTTCACTCTGAAGATGATAAACACAATAAAACGTTCTGAAGTGTACGAAAGTGTTCTTCTCTCTTCCCCCCCCACAGTGACTGCATCTGTTCAGCATCTCGTGTTTGTTCATCTTGTGTCTGTTCATTGTCTCGTGTTTGTTCGACGTCTCGTGTTTGTTCATCATCTGGTGACTGTTGCAGCAGTGACAAACAGTGAAGACAGTGTAGGCACTGCAACACCCGGTGGGGGTTATTGAGGATGAATGAGTGAATCATTTCCACAAGTGAGTGAATCATTTCCACAAGTGAGTGAATCATTTCCACAAGTGAGTGAATCATTTTCATCATGAGCCACTCCTGCTGCCGCCGCTCCTGTTCCTACTGCCGCCGCTCCTGTTCCTGCTGCCGCCGCTCCTGTTCCTGCTGTTGCCGCTCCTGTTCCTGCTGCCGCCGCTCCTGTTCCTGCTGCTGCCGCTCCTGTTCCTGCTGCCGCCGCTCCTGTTCCTACTGCCGCCGCTCCTGTTCCTGCTGCCGCCGCTCCTGTTCCTGCTGCTGCCGCTCCTGTTCCTGCTGCCGCCGCTCCTGTTCCTGCTGCCGCCGCTCCTGTTCCCGCTGCTGCCGCTCCTGTTCCTGCTGCCGCCGCTCCTGTTCCTGCTGCCGCCGCTCCTGTTCCTGCTGCTGCCGCTCCTGTTCCTGCTGCCGTCGCTCCTGTTCCTGCTGCTGCCGCTCCTGTTCCTGCTGCTGCCGCTCCTGTTCCTGCTGCCGCCGCTCCTGTTCCTGCTGCAGCCGCTCCTGTTCCTGCTGCTGCCGCTCCTGTTCCTGCTGCCGCCGCTCCTGTTCCTGCTGCCGCTCCTGTTCCTGCTGCCGCCGCTCCTGTTCCTGCTGCCGCCGCTCCTGTTCCTACTGCCGCTGCTTCTGTTCCTGCTGCCGCCGCTCCTGTTCCTGCTGCTGCCGCTCCTGTTCCTGCTGCCGCCGCTCCTGTTCCTGCTGCCGCCGCTCCTGTTCCCGCTGCTGCCGCTCCTGTTCCTGCTGCCGCCGCTCCTGTTCCTGCTGCCGCCGCTCCTGTTCCTGCTGCTGCCGCTCCTGTTCCTGCTGCCGCCGCTCCTGTTCCTGCTGCTGCCGCTCCTGTTCCTGCTGCTGCCGCTCCTGTTCCTGCTGCCGCCGCTCCTGTTCCTGCTGCTGCCGCTCCTGTTCCTGCTGCTGCCGCTCCTGTTCCTGCTGCCGCCGCTCCTGTTCCTGCTGCCGCCGCTCCTGTTCCTGCTGCTGCCGCTCCTGTTCCTGCTGCCGCCGCTCCTGTTCCTGCTGCTGCCGCTCCTGTTCCTGCTGCTGCCGCTCCTGTTCCTGCTGCTGCCGCTCCTGTTCCTGCTGCCGCCGCTCCTGTTCCTGCTGCCGCCGCTCCTGTTCCTGCTGCTGCCGCTCCTGTTCCTGCTGCCGCCGCTCCTGTTCCTGCTGCCGCCGCTCCTGTTCCTGCTGCCGCCGCTCCTGTTCCTGCTGCTGCCGCTCCTGTTCCTGCTGCTGCCGCTCCTGTTCCTGCTGCTGCCGCTCCTGTTCCTGCTGCCGCCGCTCCTGTTCCTGCTGCCGCCGCTCCTGTTCCTGCTGCTGCCGCTCCTGTTCCTGCGGCTGCCGCTCCTGTTCCTGCTGCCGCCGCTCCTGTTCCTGCTGCTGCCGCTCCTGTTCCTGCTGCTGCCGCTCCTGTTCCTGCTGCTGCCGCTCCTGTTCCTGCTGCTGCCTCTCCTGTTCCTGGTTCTGCCGCTCCTGTTCCTGCTGCTGCCGCTCCTGATCCTGCTGCTGCCGCTCCTGTTCCTGCTGCTGCCGCTCCTGTTCCTGCTGCTTCCGCTCCTGTTCTTGCTGCTGCCGCTCCTGTTCCTGCTGCTGCCGCTCCTGTTCCTGCTGCTGCCGCTCCTGTTCCTGCTGCTGCCGCTCCTGTTCCTGCTGCTGCCACTCCTGTTCCTGCTGCTGCCGCTCCTGTTCCTGCTGCTGCCGCTCCTGTTCCTGTTGCTGCAGCTCCTGTTCCTGCTGCTGCCGCTCCTGTTCCTGCTGCTGCCGCTCCTGTTCCTGCTGCTGCCGCTCCTGTTCCTGCTGCTGCCGCTCCTGTTCCTGCTGCCGCCGCTCCTGATCCTGCTGCTGCCGCTCCTGTTCCTGCTGCTGCCGCTCCTGTTCCTGCTGCTGCCGCTCCTGTTCCTGCTGCCGCCGTTCCTGTTCCTGCTGCTGCCGCTCCTGTTCCTGCTCCTGCCGCTCCTGTTCCTGCTGCCGCCGCTCCTGTTCCTGCTGCTGCCGCTCCTGTTCCTGCTGCTGCCGCTCTTGTTCCTGCTGCCGCCGCTCCTGCTCCTGCTGCCGCCGCTCCTATTCCTGCTGCTGCCGCTCCTGTTCCTGCTGCTGCCGCTCCTGTTCCTGCTGCTGCCGCTTCTGTTCCTGCTGCTGCTCCTGTTGCTGCTGCTGCTGCTTCTGTTCCTTCTTCTGCTGCTGCTCCTGGCCCTGCTTCTGCTGCTTCTATTGCTCATGCTGCTGCCGCTTCTGTTCCTGCTGCTGCTCGTGTTCCTGCTGCTGCCGCTCCTGTTCCTGCTGCTCTCGCTCCTGTCCCTGTTGCTGCTGTTCCTGCTATTGTTACTGCCGCTCCTGTTCCTGCTCCTGCTGCTCCTGATTCTGCTGCTGCTGCTGCCGCTTCTGTTCCTGCTGATACCGCTTCTGCTCCTGCTGCTGCTTCTGTTCCTGCTGCTGCTCCTTGTCCTGCTTCTGCTGCTCCTTTTGTTCATGCTGCTGCCGCTTCTGTTCCTGCTGCTGCTTCTGTTCCTGCTGCTGCCGCTCCTGTTCCTGCTGCTGCTGCTGCTGTTTCTGCTGCTGCCGCTCCTGTTCCTGCTGCTGCTGCTTCTGTTCTTGATGCTGCCGCTCAAGGTCCTGCTGCGGCCGCTCTTGTTCTGGTTTCTGCTTCTGTTCCTGCTGCTGTCTCTCCTGTTCCTGCTGCTGCCGCTCCTGTTTTTGCTGATGCCGCTCCTGTTCCTGCTGATGCCACTCCTCTTCCTGTTCCCGCTATTGCCAGTTCTGTTTTTCCTGCTGCTGCTGCCGCTCCTGTTTCTGTTCTTGCTGCTGCCACTCCTGTTCCTGCTGCTGCCAGTTCTGTCCTTGCTGCTGTTGCTGTCTCTCCTGTTCCTGCTGCTGCCGCTCCTGTTCCTGCTGCTGCCACTCCTGTTCCTGCTCCTGCTGCCACTCCTGCTTCTTGTTGCTGCTGCTGCTGCTGCCGCTCCTGTTCTTGCTGCTGCTGTCTCTCCTGTTCCTCCTGCTTCTGCTGCTGCTGCTGCCTCTTCTGTTCGTCCTGCTGCTGCCACTCCTTTTCCTGCTGCTGCCAATCATGTTCTTGCTGCTCCTGTTGCTGCTTCTCTCAATTCTGTTCTTACTGATGCTGCTGCCTCTTCTGTTCTGGCTGCTGCAGCCAATTCTGTTCTTACTACTGCTGCTGCCTATCCTATTATGGCTGCTGCTGCTGCTGCCTCTCCTATTATGGCTGCTGCTGCTGCTGCTGCCACTCCTGTTATTGTTGCTGCTGCCAACCATGTTCTTGCTGCTGCTGCTGCCAATCCTGTTCTTGCTGCTGCTGCTGCCACTCCTGTTCCTGTTCCTGCTGCTGCCACTCCTGTTCTTGGTGCTGCTGCTGCTGCCACTCCTGTTCTGGCTGCTGCTGCAACTCTTGTTCCTGTTCCTGCTGCTGCCTCTCCTGTTCTGGCTGCTGCTGCTGCCAATCATGTTATTATTGTTGCTGCTGCCACTCCTGTTCTTGCTGCTGTTGCTGCCACTCCTGTTCTTGCTGCTGTTGCTGCCACTCCTGTTCTTGCTGCTGTTGCTGCCACTCCTGTTCTTGCTGCTGTTTCTGCCACTCCTGTTCTTGCTGCTGTTGCTGCCACTCCTGTTCTTGCTGCTGTTGCTGCCACTCCTGTTCTTGCTGCTTCTGCTCCCAATCCCGTTCTTGCTGCTGCTGTTGCCAATCCTGTTCTTGCTGTTGCTGCCACTCCTGTTCTTGCTGCTGTTGCCAATCCTGTTCTTGCTGTTGCTGCCACTCCTGTTCTTGCTGCTGTTGCCAATCCTGTTCTTGCTGCTGCTGCTGCCACTCCTGTTCTTGCTGCTGTTGCCAATCCTGTTCTTGCTGTTGCTGCCACTCCAGTTCTTGCTGCTGCTGCTGCCACTCCTGTTCTTGCTGCTGCCACTCCTGTTCTTTCTGCTGCTGCTGCCACTCCTGTTCTTTCTGCTTCTGCTGCCACTCCTGTTCTTGCTGCTGCTGCCACTCCTGTTCTTGCTGCTGCTGCCACTCCTGTTCTTGCTGCTGCCATTCCTGTTCTTCCTGTTGCTGCCACTCCTGTTCTTGCCGCTGCTGCCACTCCTGTTCTTGCTGCTGCTGCTGCCACTCATGTTCTTCCTGTTGCTGCCAATCCTGTTCTTGCTGCTGTTGCCACTCCTGTTCTTGCTGCTGCTGCTGCCACTCCTGTTCTTGCTGCTGCTGCTGCCACTCCTCTTCTTGCTGCTGCTGCCACTCTTGTTCTTGCTGCTGCTGCTGAAACTCCTGTTCTTGCTGTTGCTGCTGCCACTCCTGTTCTTGCTGCTGCTGCTGCCACTCCTGTTCTTGCTGCTGCCACTCCTGTTCTTGCTGCTGTTGCCACTCCTGTTCTTGCTGCTGCTGCTGCCACTCCTGTTCTTGCTGCTGCTGCTGCCACTCCTCTTCTTGCTGCTGCTGCCACTCCTCTTCTTGCTGCTGCTGCCACTCCTGTTCTTGCTGCTGCTGCTGAAACTCCTGTTCTTGCTGTTGCTGCTGCCACTCCTGTTCTTGCTGCTGCTGCTGCCACTCCTGTTCTTGCTGCTGCTGCTGCCACTCCTGTTCTTGCTGCTGCCACTCCTGTTCTTGCTGCTGCTGCCACTCCTGTTCTTGCTGCTGCCACTCCTGTTCTTGCTGCTGCTGCCACTCCTGTTCTTGCTGCTGCCACTCCTGTTCTTGCTGCTGCTGCTGCCACTCATGTTCTTGCTGCTGCTGCCACTCATGTTCTTGTTGCTGCTGCTGCTGCCACTCATGTTCTTGCTGCTGCTGCTGCTGCTGCCACTCCTGTTCTTGCTGCTGCTGCTGCCACTCCTGTTCTTGCTGCTGCTGCCACTCCTGTTCTTGCTGCTGCTGCCACTCCTGTTCTTGCTGCTGCCACTCCTGTTCTTGCTGCTGCTGCCACTCCTGTTCTTGCTGCTGCCACTCCTGTTCTTGCTGCTGCTGCCACTCCTGTTCTTGCTGCTGCTGCCACTCCTGTTCTTGCTGCTGCTGCCACTCCTATTCTTGCTGCTGCGGCTGCCATTCCTGTTCTTGCTGCTGCTGCTGCCACTCCTGTTCTTGCTGCTGCTGCCACTCCTGTTCTTGCTGCTGCCACTCCTGTTCTTGCTGCTGCTGCCACTCCTGTTCTTGCTGCTGCCACTCCTGTTCTTGCTGCTGCTGCCACTACTGTTCTTGCTGCTGCCACTCATGTTCTTGCTGTTGCTGCTGCCACTCCTGTTCTTGCTGCTGCTGCCACTCCTGTTCTTGCTGCTGCTGCTGCCACTCCTGTTCTTGCTGCTGCTGCTGCCACTCATGTTCTTGCTGCTGTTGCTGCTGCTGCCACTCCTGTTCTTGCTGCTGCCGCTCCTGTTCTTGCTGCTGCTGCCACTCATGTTCTTGCTGCTGCTGCTGCCAATCCTGTTCTTGCTGCTGCTGCCACTCCTGTTCTTGCTGCTGCTGCTGCTGCCACTCCTGTTCTTGCTGCTACCACTCCTGTTCTTGCTGCTGCTGCCACTCCTGTTCTTGCTGCTGCTGTTGCCACTCCTGTTCTTGCTGCTGCTGCTGCTGCCACTCCTGTTCTTGCTGCTGCTGCTGCTGCTGCTGCCACTCCTGTTCTTGCTGCTTCTACTGCAACTCCTGTTCTTGCTGCTGCTGCTGCCACTCCTGTTCTTGCTGCTGCTGCTGCCACTCTTGTTCTTGCTGCTGCTGCCTCTCTTGTTTTTGCTGCTGCTGCTGCCTCTCCTGTTCTTGCTGCTGCTGCTGCTGCCTCTCTTGTTTTTGCTGCTGCTGCTGCCTCTCCTGTTCTTGCTGCTGCTGCTGCTGCTGCCTCCCTTGTTCTTGCTGCTGTTGCTGCCTCTCTTGTTTTTGCTGCTGCTGCTGCCACTCCTGTTCTTGCTGCTGCTGCTGCTGCCTCTCTTGTTCTTGCTGCTGCTGCTGCCTCTCTTGTTCTTGCTGCTGCTGCTGCTGCCAATCCTGTTCTTCCTGGTGCTGCTGCTGCCAATCCTGTTCTTGCTGCTGCTGCTGCCAATCCTGTTCTTGCTGCTGCTGCTGCTGTCAATCCTGTTCTTGCTACTGCTGCTGCCACTCCTGTTCTTGCTGCTGCTACTGCTGCTACTCCTGTTCTTGCTGCTAGTGCTGCCACTCCTGTTCTTGCTGCTGCTGCTGCCACTCCTGTTCTTGCTGCTGGTGCTGCCACTCCTGTTCTTGCTGCTGCTGCTGCCAATCCTGTTCTTGCTGCTGCTGCTGCTGTCAATCCTGTTCTTGCTACTGCTGCTGCCACTCCTGTTCTTGCTGATGCTGCTACTCCTGGTCTTGCTGCTAGTGCTGCCACTCCTGTTCTTGCTGCTACTGCTGCTGCCACTCCTGTTCTTGCTGCTGCTGCTGCCACTCTTGTTCTTGCTGCTAGTGCTGCCACTCCTGTTTTTGCTTCTGCTGCTGCCACTCCTGTTTTTGCTGCTGCTGCTGCCACTCCTGTTCTTGCTGCTGCTGCTGCCACTCTTGTTTTTGCTGCTGCTGCTGCCACTCCCGTTTTTGCTGCGGCTGCTGCCAATCCTGTTCCTTGCTGCTGCTGCCACTTTTGTTCTTGCTGCTGCTGCTGCCACTATTGTTCTTGCTGCTGCTGCTGCCACTCCTGTTCTTGCTGCTGCTGCTGCCACTCATGTTTTTGCTGCTGCTGCTGCCACTCCTGTTTTTGCTGCTGCTGCTGCCAATCCTGTTCTTGTTGCTGCTGCTGCCACTCCTGTTCTTGCTGCTGCTGCTGCCACTCCTGTCTTTGCTGCTGCTGCTGCTGCCACTCCTGTTCTTGGTGCTGCTGCTACTCCTGTTTTTGCTGCTGCTGCTGCCACTCCTGTTCTTGCTGCTGCTGCTGCCACTCCTGTTCTTGCTGCTGCTGCTGCCACTCCTGTTCTTGCTGCTGCTGCCACTCCTGTTCTTGCTGCTGCTGCTGCCACTCCTGTTCTTACTGCTGCTGCCACTCCTTTTCTTGCTGCTGCTGCCACTCCTGTTCTTGCTGCTGTTGCTGCCACTCCTGTTCTTACTGCTGCTGCCACTCCTTTTCTTGCTGCTGCTGCCACTCCTGTTCTTACTGCTGCTGCCACTCCTTTTCTTGCTGCTGCTGCCACTCCTATTCTTGCTGCTGCTGCTGCTGCTGCTGCCACTCCTGTTCTTGCTGCTGCTGCTGCTGCCACTCCTGTTCTTGCTGCTGCTGCCACTCCTGTTCTTGCTGCTACTGCTGCTGCTACTCCTGTTCTTGCTGCTGCTGCCACTCCTGTTCTTGCTGCTACTGCTGCTGCTACCCCTGTTCTTGCTGCTGCTGCTACCCCTGTTCTTGCTGCTGCTGCTACTCCTGTTCTTGCTGCTGCTGCCACTCCTGTTCTTGCTGCTGCTGCTGCTGCCACTCCTGTTCTTGCTGCTGCTGCTGCTGCCACTCCTGTTCTTGTTGCTGCTGCCACTCCTGTTCTTGCTACTGCTGCTGCTACCACTCCTGTTCTTGCTGCTGCTGCCACTCCTGTTCTTGCTGCTGCTGCCACTCCTGTTCTTGCTGCTGCTGCCTCTCCTGTTCTTGCTGCTGCTGCTGCTGCTGCTGCTGCCACTCCTGTTCTTGCTGCTGCTGCTACTCCTGTTCTTGCTGCTGCTGCCACTCCTGTTCTTGCTGCTGCTGCTGCTGCCACTCCTGTTCTTGCTGCTGTTGCTTCCACTCCTGTTCTTACTGCTGCTGCCACTCCTTTTCTTGCTGCTGCTGCCACTCCTGTTCTTACTGCTGCTGCCACTCCTTTTCTTGCTGCTGCTGCCACTCCTATTCTTGCTGCTGCTGCTGCTGCTGCTGCTGCTGCTGCTGCCACTCCTGTTCTTGCTGCTGCTGCTGCCACTCCTGTTCTTGCTGCTGCTGCCACTCCTGTTCTTGCTGCTACTGCTGCTGCTACTCCTGTTCTTGCTGCTGCTGCCACTCCTGTTCTTGCTGCTACTGCTGCTGCTACCCCTGTTCTTGCTGCTGCTGCTACCCCTGTTCTTGCTGCTGCTGCTACCCCTGTTCTTGCTGCTGCTGCTACCCCTGTTCTTGCTGCTGCTGCTACTCCTGTTCTTGCTGCTGCTGCCACTCCTGTTCTTGCTGCTGCTGCCACTCCTGTTCTTGCTACTGCTGCTGCTGCCACTCCTGTTCTTGCTGCTGCTGCCACTCCTGTTCTTGCTGCTGCTGCCACTCCTGTTCTTGCTGCTGCTGCCTCTCCTGTTCTTGCTGCTGCTGCTGCTGCCACTCCTGTTCTTGCTGCTGCTGCTACTCCTGTTCTTGCTGCTGCTGCCACTCCTGTTCTTGCTGCTGCTGCTACTCCTGTTCTTGCTGCTGCTGCTACCCCTGTTCTTGCTGCTGCTGCCACTCCTGTTCTTGCTGCTGCTGCCACTCCTGTTCTTGCTGCTACTGCTGCTGCTACCCCTGTTCTTGCTGCTGCTGCTACCCCTGTTCTTGCTGCTGCTGCTACTCCTGTTCTTGCTGCTGCTGCCTCTCCTGTTCTTGCTGCTGCTGCTGCTGCCACTCCTGTTCTTGCTGCTGCTGCTACTCCTGTTCTTGCTGCTACTGCTGCTGCCACTCCTGTTCTTGCTGCTGCTGCCACTCCTGTTCTTGCTGCTGCTGCCACTCCTGTTCTTGCTGCTGGTGCCACTCCTGTTCTTGCTGCTGCTGCCACCCCTGTTCTTGCTGCTGCTGCAACTCCTGTTCTTGCTGCTGCTGCTGCCTCTCCTGTTCTTGCTGCTGCTGCCACTCCTGTGCTGCTACTTCTATTCTTGCTGCTACTGCTGCTGCTGCCTCTCCTGTTCTTGCTGCTGCTGCTGCCACTCCTGTTCTTGCTGCTACTGCTGCTACTCCTGTTCTTGCTGCTGCTGCTACCCCTGTTCTTGCTGCTGCTGCTACCCCTGTTCTTGATGCTGCAGCTACCCCTGGTCTTGCTGCTGCTGCTACTCCTGTTCTTGCTGCTGCTGCTACCCCTGTTCTTGCTGCTGCTGCCACTCCTGTTGCTGCTGCTGCCACTCCTGTTCTTGCTGCTACTGCTACCCCTGTTCTTGCTGCTGCTGCTACCCCTGTTCTTGCTGCTGCTGCTACCCCTGTTCTTGCTGCTGCTGCTACTCCTGTTCTTGCTGCTGCTGCTACCCCTGTTCTTGCTGCTGCTGCCACTCCTGTTCTTGCTGCTGCTGCCACTCCTGTTCTTGCTGCTACTGCTGCTGCTACCCCTGTTCTTGCTGCTGCTGCTACCCCTGTTCTTGCTGCTGCTGCTACTCCCTGTTCTTGCTTGCTGCTGCCACTCCTGCTGCTGCTGCTACTGCTGCTGCTCTGTTCTTGCTGCTGCTGCTACCCCTGCTTGCTGCTGCTGCTACTCCTGTTCTTGCTGCTGCTGCTACTCCTGTTCTTGCTGCTGCTGCTGTTCTTGCTGCTGCTGCCACTCCTGTTCTGCTGCTGCTGCCACTCCTGTTCTTGCTGCTGCTGCACTCCTGTTCTTGCTGCTGCTGCTACCCCTGTTCTTGCTGCTGCTGCTACTCCTGTTCTTGCTGCTGCTGCTACCCCTGTTCTTGCTGCTGCTGCCACTCCTGTTCTTGCTGCTGCTGCCACTCCTGTTCTTGCTGCTGCTGCTACCCCTGTTCTTGCTGCTGCTGCTACCCCTGTTCTTGCTGCTGCTGCTACCCCTGTTCTTGCTGCTGCTGCTACTCCTGTTCTTGCTGCTGCTGCTACCCCTGTTCTTGCTGCTGCTGCCACTCCTGTTCTTGCTGCTGCTGCCACTCCTGTTCTTGCTGCTACTGCTGCTGCTACCCCTGTTCTTGCTGCTGCTGCTACCCCTGTTCTTGCTGCTGCTGCTACTCCTGTTCTTGCTGCTGCTGCCACTCCTGTTCTTGCTGCTGCTGCTGCTGCCACTCCTGTTCTTGCTGCTGCTGCTGCTGCCACTCCTGTTCTTGTTGCTGCTGCCACTCCTGTTCTTGCTACTGCTGCTGCTACCACTCCTGTTCTTGCTGCTGCTGCCACTCCTGTTCTTGCTGCTGCTGCCACTCCTGTTCTTGCTGCTGCTGCCTCTCCTGTTCTTGCTGCTGCTGCTGCTGCTGCTGCCACTCCTGTTCTTGCTGCTGCTGCTACTCCTGTTCTTGCTGCTGCTGCCACTCCTGTTCTTGCTGCTGCTGCTGCTGCCACTCCTTTTCTTGCTGCTGCTGCCACTCCTATTCTTGCTGCTGCTGCTGCTGCTGCTGCTGCTGCCACTCCTGTTCTTGCTGCTGCTGCTGCCACTCCTGTTCTTGCTGCTGCTGCCACTCCTGTTCTTGCTGCTACTGCTGCTGCTACTCCTGTTCTTGCTGCTGCTGCCACTCCTGTTCTTGCTGCTACTGCTGCTGCTACCCCTGTTCTTGCTGCTGCTGCTACCCCTGTTCTTGCTGCTGCTGCTACCCCTGTTCTTGCTGCTGCTGCTACTCCTGTTCTTGCTGCTGCTGCCACTCCTGTTCTTGCTGCTGCTGCCACTCCTGTTCTTGCTACTGCTGCCACTCCTGTTCTTGCTGCTGCTGCCACTCCTGTTCTTGCTGCTGCTGCCACTCCTGTTCTTGCTGCTGCTGCCACTCCTGTTCTTGCTGCTGCTGCCTCTCCTGTTCTTGCTGCTGCTGCTGCTGCCACTCCTGTTCTTGCTGCTGCTGCTACTCCTGTTCTTGCTGCTGCTGCCACTCCTGTTCTTGCTGCTGCTGCTACTCCTGTTCTTGCTGCTGCTGCTACCCCTGTTCTTGCTGCTGCTGCCACTCCTGTTCTTGCTGCTGCTGCCACTCCTGTTCTTGCTGCTACTGCTGCTGCTACCCCTGTTCTTGCTGCTGCTGCTACCCCTGTTCTTGCTGCTGCTGCTACTCCTGTTCTTGTTGCTGCTGCTACCCCTGTTCTTGCTGCTGCTGCTACCCCTGTTCTTGCTGCTGCTGCTACTCCTGTTCTTGCTGCTGCTGCTACTCCTGTTCTTGCTGCTGCTGCCACTCCTGTTCTTGCTGCTGCTGCTACCCCTGTTCTTGCTGCTGCTGCTACTCCTGTTCTTGCTGCTGCTGCTACCCCTGTTCTTGCTGCTGCTGCAACTCCTGTTCTTGCTGCTGCTGCCAGTCCTGTTCTTGCTGCTACTGCTGCTGCTACCCCTGTTCTTGCTGCTGCTGCTACCCCTGTTCTTGCTGCTGCTGCTACTCCTGTTCTTGCTGCTGCTGCTACCCCTGTTCTTGCTGCTGCTGCTACCCCTGTTCTTGCTGCTGCTGCTACTCCTGTTCTTGCTGCTGCTGCTACTCCTGTTCTTGCTGCTGCTGCTACTCCTGTTCTTGCTGCTACTGCTGCTGCCACCCCTGTTCTTGCTGCTGCTACTGCTGCTGCTACTCCTGTTCTTGCTGCTGCTGCTACTCCTGTTCTTGCTGCTGCTGCTACCCCTGTTCTTGCTGCTGCTGCTACTCCTGTTCTTGCTGCTGCTGCTACTCCTGTTCTTGCTGCTGCTGCTACTCCTGTTCTTGCTGCTGCTGCTACTCCTGTTCTGTTCTTGCTGCTACTGCTGCTGCCCCCCCTGTTCTTGCTGCTGCTTCTGCTGCTGCTACTCCTGTTCTTGCTGCTGCTGCTACTCCTGTTCTTGCTGCTGCTGCTACTCCTGTTCTTGCTGCTGCTGCTACTCCTGTTCTTGCTGCTGCTGCCACTCCTGTTCTTGCTGCTGCTGCTGCCACTCCTGTTCTTGCTGCTGCTGCCACTCCTGTTCTTGCTGCTGCTGCTACTCCTGTTCTTGCTGCTACTGCTGCTGCTACTCCTGTTCTTGCTGCTGCTGCGACTCCTGAGCTGGCTGCTGCTGCTGCTACTCCTGTTCTTGCTGCTGCTGCCACTCCTGTTCTTGCTGCTGCTGCTGCCACTCCTGTTCTTGCTGCTGCTGCTGCTACTCCTGTTCTTGCTGCTGCTGCCACTCCTGTTCTTGCTGCTGCTGCTGCTACTCCTGTTCTTGCTGCTGCTGCTGCTACTCCTGTTCTTGCTGCTGCTGCTGCTACTCCTGTTCTTGCTGCTGCTGCCACTCCTGTTCTTGTTGCTTGCTGCTGCTGCTGCCACTCCTGTTCTTGCTGCTGCTGCTACTCCTGTTCTTGCTGCTGCTGCTACTCCTGTTCTTGCTGCTGCTGCTACTCCTGTTCTTGCTGCTGCTGCTGCCACTCCTGTTCTTGCTGCTGCTGCCACTCCTGTTCTTGCTGCTGCTGCTACTCCTGCTCTTGCTGCTGCTGCCACTCCTGTTCTTGCTGCTGCTGCCACTCCTGTTCTTGCTGCTGCTGCCACTCCTGTTCTTGCTGCTGCTGCCACTCCTGTTCTTGCTGCTGCTGCTGCCACTCCTGTTCTTGCTGCTGCTGCCACTCCTGTTCTTGCTGCTGCTGCTACTCCTGTTCTTGCTGCTGCTGCTGCTACTCCTGTTCTTGCTGCCGCCGCTGCGTAGCGATATTAAGAAGGACTTATAGAGAGACATCGTAGGGGATAATATTAAGTCGTTGTTTAACAGACACTGTAATGATAATAACAGATGAAACGTTTCGCCCGCTCTCCTGGGTATCTTTATTGTATTAACGTTTCGCCTGGGTAGCAGGCTGCTTCAGTCGAATACAGGTGAATATAACATTGGAGACCAGAAGCAGTTTTTTTCGTGATCTGCCAGTGATCTTGGTAAGAGGACGTAACCACGGTGACGGAACCAGGGTTACGTAACCACGGTGACGGAACCAGGGTGACGGAACCAGGGTGACGTTACCTTTGTGACGGAACCAGGGTGACGTAACCAGGGTAAAGGAACCAGAGTGACGGAATCAGGATGACGTAACAAATGTGACATAACCAGGGTGACGTAGCCAGGGTAACGTATTTGCAACTAAATGATTTTTTGTGCCAGGGAGACGTATTCGACAAGTGGGCTAAGTCATGGGTCCCAATCCAGAAAAGCGGACTCTTTCTACGACGAGTACCTGTGAGACGTACTCTGTGTGGCCACGTTTATGAGGCCTCCTATGTGAGGTCACTTCTGTGACGTCACCTCTGTGATGTCACCTCTGTGTGGTCACCTCTGTGAGAATTGCGGTGGAAGAGTTGAGGTTGGGGGGTGGGGTGGAGGGAGAGAGGTGGTTGGAGGACTCAGGGAGCCTCAGCAAGAAAGAGAGTGTAAACACCAGCAGCAGAGCTGGTGCTCCTACCAGGAAAACCCTGGCAGCTGGCCAGGGCCTGCAAGAGCAGCCTCCGACCCTGCTGGCTCAGCGGGTGTCTGCTGCTCCTAGCAGGGCTCTGCTGAGAACGCTGCTAGCTGAGTAGGTATCTTTTTGTCCTGGCAGGGCTCTGCTGAGGACGCTGATAGTACAGAGGTTATCTGCTGGCCCTGGCAAGGTTCTGCTGAGAGCCAACAGGATGTTCATGCAGTATTTATGTCTGGTGAAGAATTTTCTCCTTAGCTCCTTTGAAGGATCTGTTTTGAAGGCGTTGCTCCTTCCCTCACCGAAGGATGTAGACTTTGAATTACTGTATAACGTTTTAAGACAGTACAGAGAGCGGGAGAAAGGGAGGAGGCGGGAGAAAGTAGGGAGGGCGGGAGGGAGTAGGGAGAAAGGGTAGGGAGGGAAAGGAGGGAGAGGGAGAAAGGGAAGGAAAGAAAAGAGGAACGGAAGTAAGAGGGAGATGGGGTGGGAGGGAAACAAGCAAGAGAGAGAGAGAGAGAGAGAGAGAGAGAGAGAGAGAGAGAGAGAGAGAGAGAGAGAGAGAGAGAGAGAGAGAGAGAGAGATAGAGAGAGAGAGAAGAGAGAGAGAGAGAGAGAGAGAGAGAGAGAGAGAGAGAGAGAGAAAGAGAGAGAGAGAGAGAGAGAGAGACCCCAACTCAGAAACTCCACAGTTAGGGAAAATTCCCTCCTCATTACCTCAATTAGAAAAGTTTCGTCCTGGGTAATTTCTTAATTTTGGCAATAGTTGAGGTGCGACACACTGCACTTTTTCACCTGCCAACCCATGTGGCCAGATAAAGTTCTTTACTTATTACAGAGATGCATTAAATATATTTTATCAGCTACAAGATTGCACTGGGCAGCAACTCAGTAAATACACAACTCAAGGCGCGGTGCTCACACTCTGAACACGCTGAAGACTGACACACTTGTGTAAAACTTGGGAATCTTTATTGAATAAACGTTTCGCCGGCCAATGGCTTCTTCAGTCCAGCATAGAGAAGAACGGTGAAAGATGAGGAGAATGAAGCAATCAGTCCCCTCAGCCTGGAGTCAATATGTTCAGTCCATCAATCTCAAGAACACGTATAGAATACTGTGTTGGGGGGAGTGGGGCCCGCGGACCCCTAGGAAGAGGGGGACGGTCCACTGAGTTATTAAAGAGGTCCACCAAGCAGGGGAGGACGTACTGCTGATCCAGCCAACGCTGGATTTTCTAGATTAGCGGAGCGTAAAATTTGCAACTATTATCATGTACCCGAGAGTATATAGTGAAGACAGACAGCAGAGGACTTTAGAATCAACGCCGAGACCATCGACTGATGGTCATGTTTCCCCACACCTGCTGCCCCGTTCACCCAGCAGTACAGAACATCAAGACACAATACCTTGATTGGAACAATACACAAATAACCCGCACATAGAAGAGAGGAGCTTACGACGACGTTTCGGTCCGACTTGGACCATTTACAAAGTCACAGTAACGGAAAGGAGAGAAGGAGGGAGTATATATAGGCCAGCAGACATTGACAGACCGAAACGTCGTCGTAAGCTCCTCTCTTCCATGTGCGGGTTATTTGTGTATTGTGTAAGTAATCTCTGAGTCTCTCTCTTAAAGAGGCCGACCTTGATACTAGTGAAGGACCTAGGATCCAAAAGATTGGAGCTCCAGCCAGTGGTTTCATCACTCCAGTGCAGAAGAAGGTGAGGAGGAGTTTGAGGTAATCAGTCCCTCAGCCTGGAGTCGATGTCTTCAGTCCATCTAGCTTAATAAAAGTGGCACTTTGTGCTGGTGACAGTAATAACAACAACTGATCACAATTTATTAAAAAATGTAACCGATGGGATACTAGTAAGTTTATACTAGTAAGTTTATACTAGTAATTTTATACTAGTAAGTTTATACTAGTAATTTTATACTAGTAAGTTTATACTAGTAAGTTTAGGCATTATTTGCATTTTTCTAAGATTTACAATTGTCTTCCATAATAACAGTGTAAATTACCTGGAATAACCCAATGAAAAGGTCAGATTTTCTTCGTTGCAGGAACAATGGAACGAATTAGACTGGTTGTGATACAACCAATAGAATTTAACAAAAATATGTAAGGAATTAATTACTATTAAGTGGAAACCACAAGTATAGGTCTGCTGTACTTAGAAAGATGTAACTAGTAATAAGTAACTACTTCCACATGAGTTAATAGAGCTATCAAAGGTTGTTCCTTTGGTATCATTGAAAGTGCAGTGTTCCTCCTTTCTTATGTTGTTATAATAATAACAGTAATAATAATAATAATAATAATAATAATAATAATAATAATAATAATAATAATAATAATAATAATAATAATAATAATAATATCTTTTATTCTACAAGTACCTCGGCGCCACTGACTAGCGCAGTGTGTGTGTCAAACACTGACTCCTGCAGTGTGTGTGACAAACACTGACTCCTGCAGTGTGTGTGACAAACACTGACTCCTGCAGTGTATGTGTCAAACACTGACTCCTGCAGTGTGTGTGACAAACACTGACTCCTGCAGTGTGTGTGACAAACACTGACTCCTGCAGTGTGTGTGACAAACACTGACTCCTGCAGTGTGTGTGACAAACACTGACTCCTGCAGTGTGTGTGTCAAACACTGACTCCTGCAGTGTGTGTGACAAACACTGACTCCTGCAGTGTGTGTGACAAACACTGACTTCTGCAGTGTGTGTGACAAACACGGCTCCTGCAGTGTGTGTGACAAACACCTGCACTCCTGCAGTGTGTGACAAACACTGACTCCTGCAGTGTGTGACAAACACTGACTCCTGCAGTGTGTGACAAACACTGACTCCTGCAGTGTGTGTGACAAACACTGACTCCTGCAGTGTGTGTGACAAACACTGACTCCTGCAGTGTGTGTGACAAACACTGACTCCTGCAGTGTGTGTGACAAACACTGACTCCTGCAGTGTGTGTGACAAACACTGACTCCTGCAGTGTGTGTGACAAACACTGACTCCTGCAGTGTGTGTGACAAACACTGACTCCTGCAGTGTGTGTGACAAACACTGACTTCCTGCAGTGTGTGCGACAAACACTGACTCCTGCAGTGTGTGTGACAAACACTGGACTCCTGCAGTGTGTGTGAAACAAACACTGACTCCTGCAGTGTGTGTGACAAACACTGACTCCTGCAGTGTGTGTGACAAACACTGACTCCTGCAGTGTGTGTGACAAACACTGACTCCTGCAGTGTGTGTGACAAACACTGACTCCTGCAGTGTGTGTGACAAACACTGACTCCTGCAGTGTGTGTGTCAAACACTGACTCCTGCAGTGTGTGTGACAAACAAACACTGACTCCTGCAGTGTGTGTGACAAACACTGACTCCTGCGTGTGTGTGACAAACACCCCTGACTCCTCCAGTGTATGTGACAAACACTGACTCCTGCAGTGTGTGTGACACACACTGACTCCTGCAGTGTGTGACAAACACTGACTCCTGCAGTGTGTGACAAACACTGACTCCTGCAGTGTGTGACAAACACTGACTCCTGCAGTGTATGTGACAAACACTGACTCCTGCAGTGTGTGTGACAAACACTGACTCCTGCAGTGTGTGTGACAAACACTGACTCCTGCAGTGTGTGTGACAAACACTGACTCCTGCAGTGTGTGTGACACACACTGACTCCTGCAGTGTGTGTGACAAACACTGACTCCTGCAGTGTGTGTGACAAACACTGACTCCTGCAGTGTGTGTGACAAACACTGACTCCTGCAGTGTGTGTGACAAACACTGACTCCTGCAGTGTGTGTGACAAAGCCGGCTCCTGCGTGTGTGTGACACACACTGACTCCTGCAGTGTGTGACAAACACTGACTCCTGCAGTGTATGTGACAAACACTGACTCCTGCAGTGTATGTGACAAACACTGACTCCTGCAGTGTATGTGACAAACACTGACTCCTGCAGTGTGTGACAAACACTGACTCCTGCAGTGTATGTGACAAACACTGACTCCTGCAGTGTATGTGACAAACACTGACTCCTGCAGTGTGTGTGACAAACACTGACTTCTGCGGATGTGTGTGCACCACGACTCCTGCAGTCTGTGTGACTAACACTGACTCCTGCTGTGTGTGTGACAAACACTGACTCCTGCAGTGTGTGTGACAAACACTGACTCCTGCAGTGTATGTGACAAACACTGACTCCTGCGTGTGTGTGACAAACACTGACTCCTGCAGGTGTGTGTGACAAACACTGACTCCTGCAGTGTGTGCTGACAAACACTGACTCCTGCAGTGTGTGTGACAAGAAACACTGGACTCCTGCAGTGTATGTGACAAACACTGACTCCTGCAGTGTGTGTGACAAACACTGACTCCTGCAGTGTGTGTGACAAACACTGACTCCTGCAGTGTGTGCAAACACTGACTGACAAACACTGACTCCTGCAGTGTGTGTGTCAAACACTGACTCCTGCAGTGTGTGTGTCAAACACTGACTCCTGCAGTGTGTGTGTCAAACACTGACTCCTGCAGTGTGTGTGTCAAACACTGACTCCTGCAGTGTGTGTGTCAAACACTGACTCCTGCAGTGTGTGACAAACACTGACTCCTGCAGTGTGTGTGACAAACACTGACTCCTGCAGTGTGTGTGACAAACACTGACTCCTGCAGTGTGTGTGACAAACACTGACTCCTGCAGTGTGTGTGACAAACACTGACTCCTGCAGTGTGTGTGACAAACACTGACTCCTGCAGTGTGTGTGTCAAACACTGACTCCTGCAGTGTGTGTGACAAACACTGACTCCTGCAGTGTGTGTGACAAACACTGACTCCTGCAGTGTGTGTGACAAACACTGACTCCTGCAGTGTGTGTGTCAAACACTGACTCCTGCAGTGTGTGTGACAAACACTGACTCCTGCAGTGTGTGTGACAAACACTGACTCCTGCAGTGTGTGTGACAAACACTGACTCCTGCAGTGTATGTGTCAAACACTGACTCCTGCAGTGTGTGTGACAAACACTGACTCCTGCAGTGTGTGACAAACACTGACTCCTGCAGTGTATGTGACAAACACTGACTCCTGCAGTGTGTGACAAACACTGACTCCTGCAGTGTATGTGACAAACACTGACTCCTGCAGTGTATGTGACAAACACTGACTCCTGCAGTGTGTGTGACAAACACTCATGTCACCTGTTTTGTTGTCTGATAAAGTTACAGACGTGAAGGGTAAGAGCAGTAGTGGCAGCCACCCCTGCCACCCACCCCTGCCTCCCTCCCCTGCCACCCACCCCTGCCTCCCTCCCCTGCCACCCACCCCTGCCTCCCTCCCCTGCCTCCCTCCCCTGCCTCCCACCCCTGCCTCCCTCCCCTGCCTCCCACCCCGGCCGCCCTCCCCTGCCTCCCTCCCCTGCCTCCCTCCCCTGCCACCCCCC
>NC_091313.1:2685820-2813320 GCF_038502225.1 Cherax quadricarinatus | reverse complement strand
CCAAGCTCTTCATTCGTTGCACCAAACCTCGTGACCTCCCACTCCCCCATGATCTATGAAGCTTCCTAGTGACCTCCCACTCCCCAATGATCTATAAAACTTTCTGGTGACCTCCCACTCCCCATGATCTATGAAGCTTCCTGGTGACCTCCCAGTCCCCCATGATCTATGAAGCTTCCTGGTGACCTCCCACTCCCCCATGATCTATGAAGCTTCCTGGTGACCTCCCACTCCCCCATGATCTATAAAACTTTCTGGTGACCTCCCACTCCCCATGATCTATGAAGCTTCCTGGTGACCTCCCAGTCCCCCATGATCTATGAAGCTTCCTGGTGACCTCCCACTCCCCAATGATCTATGAAGCTTCCTGGTGACCTCCCACTCCCCCATGATCTATAAAACTTTCTGGTGACCTCCCACTCCCCATGATCTATGAAGCTTCCTGGTGACCTCCCACTCCCCCATGATCTATGAAGCTTCCTGGTGACCTCCCACTCCCCCATGATCTATGAAGCTTCCTGGTGACCTCCCACTCCTCCATGATCTATGAAGCTTCCTGGTGACCTCCCACTCCCCCATGATCTATGAAGCTTCCTGGTGACCTCCCACTCCACCATGATGTAAGAAGCTTCCAGGTGACCTCCCACTCCCCATGATCTATGAAGCTTCCTGGTGACCTCCCACTCCCCCATGATCTATGAAGCTTCCTGGTGACCTCCCACTCCCCCATGATCTATGAAGCTTCCTGGTGACCTCCCACTCCCCCATGATCTATGAAGCTTCCTGGTGACCTCCCACTCCCCCATGATCTATGAAGCTTCCTGGTGACCTCCCACTCCCCCATGATCTATGAAGCTTCCTGGTGACCTCCCACTCCCCCATGATCTATGAAGCTTCCTGGTGACCTCCCACTCCCCCATGATCTATGAAGCTTCCCGGTGACCTCCCACTCCCCCATGATCTATGAAGCTTCCTGGTGACCTCCCGCTCCCCCATGATCTATGAAGCTTCCTCATGACCTCCCACTCCCCCATGATCTATGAAGCTTCCTGGTGACCTCCCACTCCCCCATGATCTATGAAGCTTCCTGGTGAAATCCCGCTCCCCCATGATCTATGAAGCTTCCTGGTGACCTCCCGCTCCCCCATGATCTATGAAGCTTCCTGGTGACCTCCCGCTCCCCCATGATCCATGAAGCTTCCTGATGACCTCCCACTCCCCCATGATCTATGAAGCTTCCTGGTGACCTCCTGCTCCCCCATGATCTATGAAGCTTCCTGGTGACCTCCCACTCCCCCATGATATATGAAGCTTCCTGGTGACCTCCCACTCCCCCATGATCTATGAAGCTTCCTGGTGACCTCCCGCTCCCCCATGATCTATGAAGCTTCCTGGTGACCTCCCACTCCCCCATGATCTATGAAGCTTCCTGGTGACCTCCCACTCCCCCATGATCTATGAAGCTTCCTGGTGACCTCCCACTCCCCCATGATCTATGAAGCTTCCTGGTGACCTCCCACTCCCCCCACTGGTGACCCCCACATGATCTATGAAGCTTCCTGGTGACCTCCCACTCCCCCATGATCTATGAAGCTCCTGGTGACCTCCCACTCCCCCATGATCTATGAAGCTTCCTGGTGACCTCCCACTCCCCCATGTGAAGCTTCCTGACCTCCCACTCCCCCCCTATGAAGTTTCCTGGTGACCTCCCACTCCCCCTATGAAGCTTCCTGGTGACCTCCCACTCCCCCATGATCTATGAAGCTTCCTGGTGACTCCCCCCTGAAGCTTCCTGGTGACCTCCCACTCCCCCATGATCTATGAAGCTTCCTGGTGACCTCCCACTCCCCCATGATCTATGAAGCTTCCTGGTGACCTCCCACTCCCCCATGATCTATGAAGCTTCCTGGTGACCTCCCACTCCCCCAGGATCTATGAAGCTTCCTGGTGACCTCCCACTCCCCCATGATCTATGAAGCTTCCTGGTCCCACTCCCCCATGATCTATGAAGGTTCCTGGTGACCTCCCACTCCTCCATAATCTATGAAGCTTCCTGGTGACCTCCCACTCCCACATGATCTATGAAGCTTCCTGGTGACCTCCCACCCCCATGATGTATGAAGCTTCCTGGTGACCTCCCACTCCCCCATTGATCAGCTTCCTGGTGACCTCCCATTCCCCCATGATGTATGAAGCTTCCTGGTGACCTCCCACTCCCCCATGATCTATGAAGCTTCCTGGTGACCTCCCACTCCCCCATGATCTATGAAGCTTCCTGGTGACCTCCCACTCCCCCATGATCTATGAAGCTTCCTGGTGACCTCCCACTCTCCCATGATCTATGAAGCTTCCTGGTGACCTCCCACTCCCCCTATGAATGACCTCCCACTTCCCCATGATCTATGAAGCTCCCTGGTGACCTCCCACTCCCCCATGATCTATGAAGCTTCCTGGTGACCTCCCACTCCCCCATGATCATGATGATCTATGAAGCTTCCTGGTGACCTCCCACTCCCCCCATGATCTATGAAGACCTTCCACTCCCCCATTCCTTTTTGGTGACCTCCCACTCCCCCCATGATCTATGAAGCTTCCTGGTGACCTCCCACTCCCTCATGATCTATGAAGCTTCCTGGTGACCTCCCACTCCCCCATGATCTATGAAGCTTTTGGTGACCTCCCACTCCCCCATGATCTATGAAGCTTCCTGGTGACCTCCCACTCCCCCATGATCTATGAAGCTTCCTGGTGACCTCCCACTCCCCCATGATCTATGAGCTTCCTGGTGTCCCCCATGATCTATAAAGCTTCCTGGTGACCTCCCACTCCCCCATGATGTATGAAGCTTCCTGGTGACCTCCCACCTCCCCCATGATCTATGAAGCTTCCTGGTGACCTCCGCTCCCACAGTATGAAGCTGGTGACCTCCCACTCCCCCCATGATCTATGCTTCCTGGTGACCTCCCACTCCCCATGATGTATGAAGCTTCCTGGTGACCTCCCCACTCCCCATGATCTATGAAGCTTCCTGGTGACCTCCCTCCCCACTCCCCCAAGGATCTATGACTTCCGGTGACCTCCCACCTCCCCATGATCTATGGAAGCTTCTGGTGACCTCCACTCCCCATGATGGCTATGGCTTCCTGGTGACCTCCCACTCCCCATGATCTATGAAGCTCCTGGTGATCTCCCACCTCATGATCTATGGAAAGTCCCGACCTCCCACTCCCCATGATCTATGAAACTTCCTAGTGACCTCCACTCCCCCATGATCTATGCTTCCTAGTGACCTCCCACTCCCCCACCCCCATGATCTATGGAAACTTCCTGGTGACCTCCACTCATGATCTGGAAGCTTCCTGGTGACCCTCCCACTCCCCCATGATCTATGAAGCTTCCTGGTGACCTCCCTCTCCCCCATGATCTATGAAGCTTTCTGGTGAACTCCCACTCCCCCATGATCTATGAAGCTTCCTGGTGACCTCCCACTCCCCCCATGATCTATGAAGCTTCCTGGTGACCTCCCCCCATGATCTACGAAGCTTCCTGGTGACCTCCACTCCCCCATAATCTATGAAGCTTTCTGGTGACCTCCCACTCCCCCATGATCTATAAAGCTTCCTGGTGACCTCCCACTCCCCCATGATCTATGAAGCTTCCTGGTGACCTCCCACTCCCCCATGATGTATGAAGCTTTCTGGTGACCTCCCACTCCCCCATGATCTATGAAGCTTCCTGGTGACCTCCCACTCCCCCATGATGTATGAAGCTTCCTGGTGACCTCCCACTCCCCCATGATCTATGAAGCTTCCTGGTGACCTCCCACTCCCCCATGATCTATGAAGCTTCCAGGTGACCTCCCACTCCCCCATGATCTATGAAGCTTCCTGGTGACCTCCCACTCCCCCATGATCTATGAAGCTTCCTGGTGACCTCCCACTCCCCCATGATCTATGAAGCTTCCTGGTGACCTCCCACTCCCCCATGATCTATGAAGTTTCCTGGTGACCTCCCACTCCCCCATGATCTATGAAGCTTTCTGGTGACCTCCCACTCCCCCATGATCTATGAAGCTTCCTGGTGACCTCCACTCCACCATGATCTATGAAGCTTCCTGGTGACCTCCCACTCCCCCATGATCTATGAAGCTTTCTGGTGACCTCCCACTCCCCCATGATCTATGAAGCTTCCTGGTGACCTCCCACTCCCCCATGATCTATGAAGCTTCCTGGTGACCCCCCACTTCCCCCATGATCTACGAAGCTTCCTGGTGACCTCCCACTCCCCCATAATCTATGAAGCTTTCTGGTGACCTCCCACTCCCCCCATGATCTATAAAGCTTCCTGGTGACCTCCCACTCCCCCATGATCTATGAAGCTTCCTGGTGACCTCCCATTCCCCCATGATGTATGAAGCTTCCTGGTGACCTCCCACTCCCCCATGATCTATGAAGCTTCCTGGTGACCTCCCACTCCCCCATGATGTATGAAGCTTCCTGGTGACCTCCCACTCCCCCATGATCTATGAAGCTTCCTGGTGACCTCCCACTCCCCCATGATCTATGAAGCTTCCTGGTGACCTCCCACTCCCCCATGATCTATGAAGCTTCCTGGTGACCTCCCACTCCCCCATGATCTATGAAGCTTCCTGGTGACCTCCCACTCCCCCATGATCTATGAAGCTTCCGCTCCCCCATGATCTATGAAGTTTCCTGGTGACCTCCCGCTCCCCCATGATCTATGAAGCTTTCTGGTGACCTCCCACTCCCCCATGATCTATGAAGCTTCCTGGTGACCTCCCGCTCCCCCATGATCTATGAAGCTTCCTGGTGAGCTCCCACCCCCCCATGATCTATGAAGCTTCCTGGTGACCTCCCACCCCCCCCCCATGATCTATGAAGCTTTCTGGTGACCTCCCTCTCCCCCATGATCTATGAATCTTCCTGGTGACCTCCCACCCCCCCATGATCTATGAAGCTTCCTGGTGACCTCCCGCTTCCCCATGATCTATGAAGCTTCCTGGTGACCTCCCACCCCCCCATGATCTATGAAGCTTCCTGGTGACCTCCCACTCCCCCATGATCTATGAAGCATCCTGGTGACCTCCCCACTCCCCCATGATCTATGAAGCTTCCTGGTGACCTCCCACTCCCCCATGATCTATGAAGCTTCCTGGTGACCTCCCACTCCCCCATGATCTCTGAAGCTTCGTGGTGACCTCCCACTCCCCCATGATCTATGAAGCTTCCTGGTGACCTCCCACTCCCCCATGATCTATGAAGCTTTTTGGTGACCTCCCACTCCCCCATGATCTATGAAGCTTCCTGGTGACCTCCCACTCCCCCATGATCTATGAAGCTTCCTGGTGACCTCCCACTCCACCATGATCTATGAAGCTTCCTGGTGACCTCCCACTCCCCCATGATCTATGAAGCTTCCTGGTGACCTCCCACTCCCCCATGATCTATGAAGCTTCCTGGTGACCTTCCACTCCCCCATGATCTATGAAGCTTCCTGGTGACCTCCCACTCCCCCATGATCTATGAAGCTTCCTGGTGACCTCCCACCCCCCCATGATCTATGAAGCTTTTTGGTGACCTCCCACCCCCCATGATCTATGAAGCTTCCTGGTGACCCGGTGGCCTGGTGGCTAAAGCCCCCGCTTCACACACGGAGGGCCCGGGTTCGATTCCCGGCGGGTGGAAACATTTCGACACGTTTCCTTACACCTATTGTCCTGTTCACCTAGCAGCAAATAGGTACCTGGGTGTTAGTCGACTGGTGTGGGTCGCATCCTGGGGGACAAGATTAAGGACCCCAACGGAAATAAGTTAGACAGTCCTCGATGACGCACTGACTTTCTTGGGTTATCCTGGGTGGCTAACCCTCCGGGGTTAAAAATCCGAACGAAATCTTATCTTATCTTATCTTACCTCCCACCCCCCCATGGGGGGTACTACTGACATCCTACGTTTATTATATAAAACTTGTGATTTTTGGATCAAATAGCAACGCTCTTCTTGCCGAATAAGGCACGCGAAAATTTGCGCATGCAATAATTCCGCAAAAATCGTTCTGAACCTAACGAAAAAATATATATTTCACAATTGTGTTTTTATTATTAAATTATAATAAACTTATCTAAAATATTTAATTGCATAAGGTCAAGTTAAATTGCACTTGTTATAATAAGGTTAGGTAAGTTTCCTAAGGTTCTTTTGGTATAAAATCATTAATTTTTAAATTAACATAAATGAAAAAATATGTTTTATAATTATATATAATATGTGTTGTTGTAAAATAATAATTGTGTGTGTGGTTGTGTTGTTGTGTTTTTGTGTGGTACGTTGCCGTGCTTGTGTGGTATGTTTGTTGTATGTGTGCATGTGTTGTATCAATACATATATATTAGGTATATATATATATATTATTATATAATATATATATAAAATATATATAATAATATATAATATATATTATAATTATATATTTTATATATATTGGTTTTATATTAAATTATATATATATGTGTGTTGGTGTGTCCGTGCTGTGTTATGTTGTGTGTTGTGTGCATGTGTGTGCGTGTGTGTGTGTGTGTGCGTGTGTGTGTGTGTGTGCGTGTGTGTGCGTGTGTGTGTGTGCGTGTGTATGTGTGTGTGCGTGTGTGTGTGTGGAGTGTAGTGTGAGGAATCAGGCGAAATGTGTTAAAGTTGTAGACTCTCTTACAAAGCTCTTCAACAAAGCGAGTTTTTTGGTAAATGGGATTGAAAAAGAACATCCAAAATTGACTAGTGAATGGAAAGGCTTTCACAGTACGCGGTATTTAATTTCGGATGTACTTTTTCAGGCACATTTACAAAAAAAAAAAAAAAAAAAGCTCCCTATACTCGTATAGCTTTTTTCAAGGGTTCTTAAGGAGTGCAAAATGGAACTATGTGAACCATTAACTAATATTTTTAATATACATCTTCAAACAGGTGTACTGTCTGATATGTGGAAGATGGGTAATGTAATTCCTATTTTTAAAACAGGGGACAAGTCGTTACCATCAAATTACCGCCCAATAAGCCTAACCTCAATTGTAGGCAAATTACTAGAGTCGGTTATAGCTGAGATTATAAGAAACCATCTTGTTAAGCATAATTTGATTAATGATACTCAGCATGGATTCACCAGGGGCCGTTTATGCCTAACTAATTTACAATTTTTCTTCATTAAAGCTTTTGAGGCTGTTGATCACGATATAGAATTCGATATTGTTTATTTGGATTTTAGTAAGACTTTTGATGGAGTACCGCACCAGAGGATGTTAAGGAAAGTGGCAGCTCGTGACATTGGGGAAAAAGTGCTGTCATGGATCGAGTCATGGTTCACGATCAGAAAGCAGACAGTGTGGCTCGTAAATCCGGGTGGGGATATGTGACAAGTGGCGTTCCACAGGGATCAGTTTTGGGCCCATTGCTGTTTATAATATATATAAATGACCTTGACGAGGGAATTATTAGTAATATGAGCAAATTCGCTGATGACACGAAGATAGGTAGTATAATTGATTCAGACGTGGATGTCGCAGAACTTCAAAAGGATTTAGACAAACTCAGTTCGTAGTCAGAAAAGTACAGTGTAAACTCCTGCATGAATCAGTCAGTGCAGGAGTTTACACTATACCTTGTGGAGGCTGTGACAGGATATATGTAGGTGAACCAGCATGTAGGAATGATAACTTGAACAACGCCTGCGTACAACGTCGGAATTCCACCAATCACCACATGAAATTCGATGACGCCCGACTAGTGGTCAAAGAACCCAATTTCCGCAGACGCAAATGCCTTGAATCATCATTAATCGCTGTTTCTAACACAATCAAGGAAAATTAAAGGCGGTTTCATCATCTTTGAAGTATTAGCAAAAATACTTCTCAAAACAATAAACCCTGTCATTACATAGTCTCTGATGGTAATGCTACACAAGAACATAAAAGAGGAGGAACACTGAAGCAGACTTTCTCAGATCCAACCACTAACAGAAATATTTGTCTAACCTATTTTTATGCTACAAAAGTAATAGCTTTTATGACCTTTTACTCATGTGCAAGTTGATTGTTCTGTCATATTGTATTAGTATTACTACTACAACTAATATTTCTACTACTACTACCACTAGTATTACACCTCACTCTAAGCCTATATGTAGGTTTATGCAACGTATGGGAATATTTATTGAGGAAACATTTCGCCACACAGTGGCTTCATCAGTCCAGTACAAAGCAGAAGTGAGGAAGGGTTTTGAAAAGCGACAAGTTGAAGAACTAAGACACTTATGCAACATATTGGAATCTTTATACAAAGAATTCTTCAAAACTTGTCCAACCTTTGGACGAAGACCTACTTCGACTAGTGGATGGTACCACTATGACCCCGCCTCCTCCTGCTTCGCCTCACCTGACTACGGCCCTATGTTGTACTTTCTACAAGATTGATGGACTGAACACATCGACTCCAGGCTGAGGAACTGATTGCCTCAAACTCCTTCTCTCCTTACACCCTTCTGATTTGTATTGGACTGATGAAGCCACTGTGTGCCGAAATGTTTCCTCAATAAAGATTCCCATATGTTGCACATGTGTCTCAATTCTTCACAAATCAGCCTGGTGATGACTGTTGCGTCTCTGAGCGTCTTATCCCTGGTGATGACTGTTGCGTCTCTGTAGTTGAGATGCAACAGTCGTTCCTCATCTCGTTCATTCTGCTGGCATATTGGTGTTCTGAAGTATGTGTTTGGAGGTTTTTGGATGTCTCGCCCACGTATAATTGGTTGTAATCGTTGTAAGGGATTATGTATACCCCAGCACCCCTCAAGGAAGGTTCCTTGATGTTGGTGAGGGGCTCTTGATTTAGGGAATTGGATCTGTGCTCCAGTTCCCCGAATTAAGCCTGAATGCCTTCCACATCCCCCCCAGGCGCTGTATAATCCTCCGGGTTTAGCGCTTCCCCCTTGATTATAATAATAATATACCCCAGCAGAGGATTGAACCTTTTGGTGTCCCTTACTGGTGATGTCTTTGATTGTGGTGGATGTAGAGGTAGATACTTGCAGTGCGGTATTGGAAAATGTTTGGGTGAGTTGAAGATGTTATATGCACAAGTCTGCAATTTCTAATGTAGTGAGAGAATAGTGAAGCTTAAGAAATATTTGTCTGACGAAAGAACATTCTTCAAGGAATTTACTACTGCAGATTCGGAAGGCACGAAGGAAGAAGCCTGTGATTTTGCTACGATTAGTTTTGGTATCGTGGTGAGAGAAGTTGAGAAGATCGTGTTGGTTGGTCGGTTTTTCATAAGAACATAAGAAAGGAGGAATACTGCGGCAGGTCTGCTGGTCCGTACTAGGCAGGTCCTTGTGGCATGCTAAGAGCATGTTACATTTTATTCGGCGTATGTCACACACCCATATAGGCATGTCACAAGGACCTACCTATATGGGTTTAACAAGTAGGGGCATCATTGTTATACTAGTACCTTATTTCATCCAGCCAATCATAAGGAAGCCTGCTAAAGTTGTGAAGCGATGTGGTACACTCGTCAATCATCCATGGCAGACTTACCTTCATGTCTGGCCGCTACAGTTCTCACTGTGTCTTGTGCTTGCATTTGCCTTTGTACCTAGTTGCATATCTTGTACTAAGGCTGTATATATTGTACATATTAGATTAGTATTTGGTAAAGAAAATACAAACAGTTACTCTCTCTGCTGACTGTTTGCTCTTTTCTAAGTGGTTATTGTTTTACAGCCAGGTGTGAAGGCCAGTAGACTACACCTGCGTTCATAATAGTCCTTCTCAAACCCAAACTCACTAATTTAAACATTTGCCCATTTAACGTCTGGGAGCTATAATGAGAATGTCGTCATCACAACAGAGCCAGGTGACTGAAGAATAGAAAAAAAATTGCTCGGCTTCTAGGTGTTCCAAGTATAAGTTCGCCAGTACAGCATTAAGTGGGGAACCCGCCGGCAGTTCCAAAGTCTGTTGAAAAAGATAATTTTTAATAGAGAAAAGTATGAAACCAACACACTGATCAATAAGATCGATGAAGTCGCTGGTTGGAACAGGAAGGTCGAGGGAGTTAATTTTCCGTCACAGATCAATGGCTTGTGTTGTGGGCACCTTGTTAAATAAGGATGTCACGTCTAGGCTGGAGAGTTTCTTGTTCCTGATGTTAATGTTGTGGATACGATTGAGATCACCAGAGTGTTTAAAATGTGCTCGACTGATTATTTAATCAACTTCAGTATTCCTCACCTGACCCTTCACGTCACTATGCTTTTTTTACATATACTCACGTGCTCTCTACTCAAGTAGATCTTTGTGACTTGATAAAGTCCACTATGTGGGAGAAACGTTGTCAATAAAGAATCGCATTAAACTATATTTGTGTGTACTTTTCCAGTGTTGTAAGATCCTGACACCACCATCACTATGTTCAGCAGCAGTTGTATTGAACAATGTCTTACTGGTGTGGGCATAGTTTTGACAGGTCAGTTAATTCTCCTAATCATACATAATTTCAATGTTGAAACAGTCAAACGGGAAGCTGATGAAGGCACCTTTAGCAGTAAACATCTGACAGATAGGTGGTCGTACACACAGGTAGAACAACAGTTTGTTTCGGTCAACGTTTCACTCTTAAGCACAGTTTGTTGTCCTCTGTTTGAATGATTTGAACAAACTCGGAACGTTCTCCAAATAAAGGCTTATACATATGTTTGTGTCTTTGTCCGTATTTCTCTCTCTCTCTCTCTCTCTCTCTCTCTCTCTCTCTCTCTCTCTCTCTCTCTCTCTCTCTCTCTCTCTCTCTCTTTCTCTTTCTCTTATATCGCCTTTGAAATAGAAGTAAACAGAGAGAGAAGAGGAGGGCGAGGAAGGCGACAGGGCAATACAAACGCCTTGAGAGAGCCAGCTGCAGGATGGCTCCCGCTGGAGAACAGTAATAATAAAAGGTTTTAGTAAATTCCTTGGAGGCGTTTCCTGGGGTCGTTGTAAATGGAGATTTGTAGGCGTGTATCAGCGTCGTGAAGTGAAAGATGCCATTACCAGCGACCTCTGGTGCCCTGTGTGTGTGTGTGTGTGTGTGTGTGTGTGTGTGTGTGTGTGTGTGTGTGTGTGTGTGTGTGTGTGTGTGTGTGTGTGTGTGTGTGTGTTGTGTGTGTGTGTGTGTGTGTGTGTTTGTGTGTGTGTGTACTCACCTAGTTGTACTCACCTAGTTGAGGTTGCGGGGGTCGAGTTCGAGCTCCTGGCCCCGCCTCTTCACTGATCGCTACTAGGTCACTCTCCCTGAACCGTGAGCTTTATCATACCTCTGCTTAAAGCTATGTATGGATCCTGCCTCCACTACATCGCTTCCCAAACTATTCCACTTACTGACTACTCTGTGGCTGAAGAAATACTTCCTAACATCCCTGTGATTCATCTGTGTCTTCAACTTCTAACTGTGTCCCCTTGTTACTGTGTCCAATCTCTGGAACATCCTGTCTTTGTCAACCTTGTCAATTCCTCTCAGTATTTTGTATGTCGTTATCATGTCCCCAATATCTCTCCTGTCCTCCAGTGTAGTCAGGTTGATTTCCCTTAACCTCTCCTCGTAGGACATACCTCTTAGCTCTGGGACTAGTCTTGTTGCAAACCTATGCACTTTCTCTAGTTTCTTTACGTGCTTGGCTAGGTGTGGGTTCCAAACTGGTGCCGCATACTCCAATATGGGCCTAACGTACACGGTGTACAGGGTTCTGAACGATTCCTTATTAAGATGTCGGAATGCTGTTCTGAGGTTTGCTAGGCGCCTATATGCTGCAGCAGTTATTTGGTTGATGTGCGCTTCAGGAGATGTGCCTGGTGTTATACTCACCCCAAGATCTTTTTCCTTGAGTGAGGTTTGTAGTCTCTGGCCCCCTAGACTGTACTCCATCTGCGGTCTTCTTTGCCCTTCCCCAATCTTCATGACTTTGCACTTGGTGGGATTGAACTCCAGGAGCCAATTGCTGGACCAGGTCTGCAGCCTGTCCAGATCCCTTTGTAGTTCTGCCTGGTCTTCGATCGAGTGAATTCTTCTCATCAACTTCACGTCATCTGCAAACAGGGACACCTCAGAGTCTATTCCTTCCGTCATGTCGTTCACAAATGCCAGAAACAGCACTGGTCCTGGGACTGACCCCTGTGGGACCCCGCTGGTCACAGGCGCCCACTCTGACACCTCGCCACGTACCATGACTCGCTGCTGTCTTCCTGACAAGTATTTCCTGATCCATTGTAGTGCCTTCCCTGTTATCCCTGCTTGGTCCTCCAGTTTTTGCACTAATCTCTTGTGTGGAACTGTGTCAAACGCCTTCTTGCAGTCCAAGAATATGCAATCCACCCACCCCTCTCTCTCTTGTCTTACTGCTGTCACCATGTTATAGAACTCCAGTAGGTTTGTGACACAGGATTTCCCGTCCCTGAAACCATGTTGGCTGCTGTTGATGAGATCATTCCTTTCTAGGTGTTCCACCACTCTTCTCCTGATAATCTTCTCCATGATTTTGCATACTATACATGTCAGTGACACTGGTCTGTAGTTTAATGCTTCATGTCTGTCTCGTTTTTTAAAGATTGGGACTACATTTGCTGTCTTCCATGCCTCAGGCAATCTCCCTGTTTCGATAGATGTATTGAATATTGTTGTTAGGGGTACACATAGCGCCTCTGCTCCCTCTCTCAATACTCATGGGGAGATGTTATCTGGCCCCATTGCCTTTGAGGTATCTAGCTCACTCAGAAGCATCTTCACTTCTTCCTCGGTTGTGTGCACTGTGTCCAGCACATGGTGGTGTGCCCCACCTCTCCGTCTTTCTGGAGCCCCTTCTGTCTCCTCTGTGAACACTTCTTTGAATCTCTTGTTGAGTTTCTCACATACTTCACGGTCATTTCTTGTTGTCTCTCCTCCTTCCTTCCTTAGCCTGATTACCTGGTCCTTGACTGTTGTTTTCCTCCTGATGTGGCTGTACAACAGTTTCGGGTCAGATTTGGCTTTCGCTGCTATGTCATTTTCATATTGTCTTTGGGCCTCCCTTCTTATCTGTGCATATTCGTTTCTGGCTCTACGACTGCTCTCCTTATTCTCCTGGGTCCTTTGCCTTCTATATTTCTTCCATTCCCTAGCACACTTGGTTTTTGCCTCCCTGCACCTTTGGGTAAACCATGGGCTCATCTTGGCTTTTTCATTATTCCTGTTACCCTTGGGTACAAACCTCTCCTCAGCCTCCTTGCATTTTGTTGCTACATATTCCATCATCTCATTAACTGGCTTCCCTGCCAGTTCTCTGTCCCACTGAACCCCGTGCAGGAAGTTCCTCATTCCCGTGTAGTCCCCTTTCTTGTAGTTTGGCTTCATTCGTCCTGGCCTTCCTGCTTCTCCCTCCACTTGTAGCTCTACTGTGTATTCGAAGCTTAAAACCACATGGTCACTGGCCCCAAGGGGTCTTTCATATGTGATGTCCTCGATATCTGTACTACTCAAGGTGAATACTAAGTCCAGCCTTGCTGGTTCATCCTCTCCTCTCTCTCTTGTAGTGTCCCTTACGTGTTGGTACATGAAGTTTTCCAGTACCACCTCCATCATCTTAGCCCTCCATGTATCTTGGCCCCCATGAGGGTCCAAGTTTTCCCAATCGATCTCCTTGTGGTTAAAGTCACCCATGATCAGGAGCTTTGCCCTGCATGCATTAGCTCTTCTGGCCACTGTAGCCAGTGTGTCAACCATCGCTCTATTGCTCTCGTCGTACTCTTGCCTTGGCCTCCTGCTGTTCTGTGGTGGGTTATACATCACTGCTATTACCACCTTGAGACCTCCAGAGTGAAGCGTTCCCGCTATGTAATCACTTTCTTCTCCGCTGTCTCCTCTCTCCAGCTCATCAAAATTCCAGCGATTTTTGATCAGCAATGCCACTCCTCCACCCCCTCTGTTCCCTCTGTCTTTCCTCAGGATTTGATATCCCGTTGGAAAGATGGCATCTGTTATCATACCTGTAAGCTTGGTTTCTGTGAGAGCTATGATGTCTGGTGATGCCTCTTTGACTCTTTCATGCCACTCCTCCCACTTATTTGTTATTCCATCAGCGTTTGTGTACCATACCTTCAGTTTCCTTTCCAACACTGTGGTTTGGGGGGCCTGTGAGGGTGGGAGACTGGTAGCATACTGTGGGATTCTATAGCTCGGTGTTGGGTGGAGGCTGTGGGTATGGATTGTAGTGTGTTGGGATGGTGTGATAGGTTGTATGGTTCTGAGAATAGTTGTGTGTGTGCTTGCCCTTGCTGTTCTGTTCTGCTCTGACTGACCTCTGCTGGTTCCATCCTTGTCTCTTTTCCTAGCTCCTTTCGCTTTTTTGTCCTCTCCCTCAGCTGCTGTCGTTCTGTTTGTGTTCTGTCTCTGTCTAGGAACACCTTCTTGTACTCTTCCGAGTATTTCAACCGTGGTTTCTCTTGGAGGATCCTGTTCTGCACTGTTTCCATCCTGAGAATCAGCTTGATTGTGCGTGTGTGTGTGTGTGTGTGTGTGTGTGTGTGTGTGTGTGTGTGTGTGTGTGTGTGTGTGTGTGTGTGTGTGTGTGTGTGTGTGTGTGTGTGTACTCACCTATTTGTACTCACCTATTTGTGGTTGCAGGGGTCGAGTCTTAGCTCCTGGCCCCGCCTCTTCACCGGTTGCTACTGGGCCCTCTCTCTCCCCGCTCCATGAGCTTTATCAAACCTCGTCTTAAAACTGTGGATGGTTCCTGCCTCCACTACGTCATTTTCTAGGCTATTCCACTGCCTTACAACTCTATGACTGAAGAAATACTTCCTAATATCTCTCTGACTCATTTGTGTCTTCAGCTTCCAATTGTGGCCTCTTGTTTCTGTGTCCCCTCCCTGGAACATCCTGTCTTTGTCCACCTTGTCTATTCCATGCAGTATTTTATATGTCGTTATCATGTCTCCCCTGACCCTCCTGTCCTCCAGTGTCGTCAGGCCGATTTCCCTTAATCTTTCTTTCTTCACATTCCCCTTAGCTCTGGAACTAACCTTGTCGCAAACCTTTGTACTTTCTCTAGTTTCTTGACGTGCTTTATCAAGTGCGGGTTCCAAACAGGTGCTGCATACTCCAGTATGGGCCTGACATACACGGTGTACAGTGTCTTGAACGATTCCTTACTAAGGTATCGGAATGCTGTTCTCAGGTTTGCCAGGCGCCCATATGCTGCAGCAGTTATCTGATTGATGTGTGCTTCCGGAGACATGCTCGGTGTTATACTCACCCCAAGATCTTTCTCCTTGAGTGAGGCTTGCAGTCTTTGGCCACCTAGCCTATACTCTGTCTGTGGTCTTCTGTGCCCTTCCCCTATCTTCATGACTTCGCATTTGGCAGGATTAAATTCGAGAAGCCATTTGCTGGACCAGGTGTCCAGTCTGTCCAGGTCTCTTTGAAGTCCTGCCTGGTCCTCATCAGATTTAATTCTCCTCATTAACTTCACATCATCTGCAAACAGGGACACTTCTGAGTCTAACCCTTCCATCATGTCGTTCACTTATACCAAAAATAGCACTGGTCCTAGGACCGACCCCTGTGGGACCCCGCTCGTCACGGGTGCCCACTGTGATACATCATTACGTACCATGACTCGTTGTTGCCTCCCTGTCAGGTATTCTCTGATCCATTGCAGTGCCCTTCCTGTTATATGCGCCTGATGCTCTAGCTTCTGCACTAATCTCTTGTGAGGAACTGTGTCAAAGGCCTTCTTGCAGTCCAAGAAGATGCAATCAACCCACCCCTCTCTCTCGTGTCTTACTTCTGTTATTTTATCATAAAACTCCAGAAGGTTTGTGACACAGGATTTGCCTTCCATGAATCCGTGCTGGTTGGCATTTATACTCTTGTTCCGTTCCAGGTGCTCCACCACTCTCCTCCTGATAATCTTCTCCATAATTTTGCATACTATACACGTCAATGACACAGGTCTATAGTTTAGTGCCTCTTTTCTGTCTCCTTTTTTAAAAATGGGAACTACATTTGCCGTCTTCCATACCTCAGGTAGTTGCCCAGTTTCCAGGGACGTGTTGAAGATTGTGGTAAGTGGCACGCACAACATATCTGCTCCCTCTCTAAGGACCCACGGGGAGATGTTGTCCGGTCCCATTGCCTTTGAGGTATCGATGTCCCTTAGCAGTTTCTTCACCTCCTCCTCATCTGTATGTATGTCGTCCAACACTTGTTGGTGTATTCCTTGCTGGTGTCCCCATCTGGTCTGTCCCCCCAGAGTCCTTCCTGTCTCTACTGTAAATACTTCCTTAAATCTCGTGTTGAGCTCCTCACATACCTCTTGATCGTTTCTTGTGAGTTCTCCACCTTCTTTCCTCAGCCTTATCACCTGGTCCTTGACTGTTGTCTTCCTCCTAATGTGGCTATACAGCAGTTTCGGGTCAGATTTGACTTTCGATGCTATGTCGTTTTCATACTGTCGCTGGGCCTCCCTCCTTATCTGTGCATACTCGTTTCTGGCTCTTCTACTAATCTGTGTGTGTGTGGGTGTGTTGTGTGTGGGTGTGTGTGCGTGTGTTTGTGTGTGTGTGTGTGTGTGTGTGTGTGTGTGTGTGTGTGTGTGTGTGTGTGTGTGTGTGTGTGTGTGTGTGTGTGTGTGTGTGTGTGTGTGTGTGTATGTGTGTATGTGTGTGTGTGTGAGTGTGTGTGTGTGTGTGTGCGTGTGTGTGTGTGTGTGTGTGTGTGTGTGTGTGTGTGTGTGTGTGTGTGTGTGTGTGTGTGTGTGTCTGTGTCTGTGTGTGTGTGTGTTGTGTGTGGGTGTGTTTGTGTGTACTCACCTATTTGTGGTTCCAAGGGTCGAATCGCAGCTCCTGGCCCGCCGCTTCGCTAGTCGCTGCTAGGTCCACTCTCTCCCTGCTATAAGAGCGATAAAAAACAAGGAAAAAATTCCAAAAAATACATGGGTTGAGAACAGACGCGCTACCTACATCGCCGCCACCATACCTGATATAAATGACTATAATTTCTTGTAGAAACGTTGTAGAACATTGATTCTTGTACCATTGTGTTGCCAAAGAGTTAAGCTATTTTTCTATATGAATAACTCATTTTCATAAATTTTCGAATTTTTCTTGAGAGCGCTGAAAAAAAATGTTCACACCTCCCCCCTTAAAGCTGTGTATGGATCCTGCCTCCACTACATCTCTCTCCAGATTGTTCCACTTCCTGCCAACTCTAAGGCTGAAGAAGTGCTTCCTGAAACCCTATGACTCATCTGAGATGTTAACTTCCAGTTCTGACAACTTGTTGTTATGACACATCTCTGAAACATTCTGTCTGTCCCTATCCACCTTGTCAATTCCTTCAGCATTTTATACTTCGTTATCATGTCCTCCCTTATCCCTCTTGTCATCCAGTGTCGTTAGGTTAAGTTGCCTTAACGTTTCCTCGTAGGACATACCTCATAGCTTCTGGACTAGTCTTGTTGCAAACCTTTGTACTTTCTCTAATATCTTGATGTGCTTGACCAGGTGTGGGTTCCTAACTGGTGCATCATAAACCAATATAGGCCTGACGTACACGGTACACAGTGTCGTAAATAACTCTAAATTTACTTAGGTGTGTCGAAACGCTATTCTTATGTTTGTCAGGTGTGTGTGTGTGCACTCACCTAGGAATGGTTGCAGGGGTCGAGTCAACTCCTGGCCCCGTCTCTTCGTTAGTCGCTACTAGGTCCACTCTCCTTTTCCCATGAGCTTTACCGAATTTCTTCTTCACGCTGTGTATGGATCCTGCCTTCAGCACATCACTCTCCAGATTGTTTCACTTCCTCCTGACAACTCTGTTACTAAAGAAATACTTCCTAACATCCCTATGACTCATCTGAGTTTTCAACTTCCAGCTGTGACCCCTTGCTGCTGTGTCCCATCTCTAGAACATTCCGTCCTTATCCACCTCGTCAAATCCTCTCAGTATTTTATAAGTCGTTAAAATGGGTCCCGTATCTCCCCTGTCCTGTGTCGTCAGGTTGATTTCCCTTAACCTCTCCTTGTAGGGCATACCCCTTAACTCTAGGACTAGTCTTGTTGCAAACCTTTGCATTGTTTGTAATTTCTTGACGAGCTTGACCAGGTGTGGGTTGCATACTGGTGCTGTGTGTGTGTGTGTGTGTGTGTGTGTGTGTGTGTGTGTGTGTGTGTGTGTGTGTGTGTGTGTGTGTGTTTGTACTCATTTGTCACATAATTGTGTTTGCATGGGTGGGGTCTTAGCTCCTGGCTCTACTTTCTAACTCTTATAGATACATTTTACAAACTCCTGCAGTTCAGTGCCTGGCTACGACTGAAGTGTTTCCTCTCTACCTATTCATACAACACATTTCGTTCATCATCTAGACCTGAAACATCACTTCTTAATGTCCCTTTAGCTCATTTTCGTCTTTATCATCTATGTCTCTTTGCATCTGAAACAATATATCTGTCTACGCTATGCAATTATCTAAGTATTTTGTACGTCATGATCATGTCCCCCTGGTCATGCTCAGGCTGTGAAGTAGGAGTCGATAAAAATATATCAACTCCGACTCCTAATACATTTAAAATGTGTAGACAATAAATTAAATAACAGTTTAATCTGGAAAAGAAAGGTTTTGTACCTAATTGAGTTTATTTCTTTTAAACTGGTTATTTATTAGTTTTAAGTGTTCCATTGCTCTTTGCTTTTTTGTAGTTTTAACTTAGAATTCTTGTTAATAATATCAAAGGATATATTACAGATTTTTTAGCTAGTAAAGAAAGATGTCTGTGACGCAGATTTTCTTTCATATTTTCTTTCTTTAACATCCTGTTACTTTATACTTGGTAAATCTGTTTACAAAAATATAACCTCGTTGTCTCCATTTTTTAAGTTTTGTCCTTTGTTTAACTATAACCTTTGTTAATAAATAAAAAAAAACAAAAAAAAAACAGAATAGCATAACTATAGCTTTTAGAGCCAAGTTTTAGCAGGTTACTGAGCGTGTGTGTTGCATGTGTTGTGTGTCGTGTGTGTTGCATGTGTTGTGTGTCATGTGTTGCATGTGTTGTGTGTCGTGTGTTGCATGTGTTGTGTTTTCCATATAGCAAATATATAATAAGTATATTTATAATTTATTCCCTGTATCCATACGTAATTGAAGGTTTTATGAGGTGACTCTACAGCCCTGGTCACGTAGATTGAGACACTTATGCAACATATGGGAATCTTTATTCAGGAAACGTTTCGCCACACAGTGGCTTCATCAGTCCAATACAAAGTATAAAGGCGTAAGGAGAGGAGGAGTTTGAGGTAATCAGTCCTTCAGCCTGGAGTCGACGTGTTCAGTCCATCAATCTTGTAGAATGTACAGCATAGGGCCGTAGACGTGGCTTATATACTGTAGTGTGGTGAGGTGAAGCAGGAGTAGGTGGGGTCATAGTGGTATCATCCACTAGTGTCTCAATCTACAACTGTCTCAATCACAACTGTCAGACACTGCAGCATCATGGGATCTTGTTACAAAGAATTCTTCAACACTTGTCCAACCTTTGGACGAAGATCTACTTCGACTAGTAGATGGTACCACTATGACCCCGCCTCCGCCTGCTTCACCTCACCACACTACAGTATATAAGCCACGTCTACGGCCCTATGCTGTACATTCTACAAGATTGATGGACTGAACACGTCGACTCCATGCTGAGGGACTGATTACCTCAAACTCCTCCTCTCCTTACGCCTTTATACTTTGAATTGGACTGATGAAGCCACTGTGTGGCGAAACGTTTCCTGAATAAAGATTCCCATATGCTGCATAAATGTCTCAATCTACAGCTTGTCGGTTTTTCAAACCATTCTTCACAACACTGGTCATACTTTCTACTGTTGTTTTATGTGGTGACTGGTGACTCTACAGCCCTGGTCATGCTTGCTACTGTTGTTAGGTAGTCTTAAATCTCTCCTCGCACTTCCTTCTGGCATTACCTTCCTTGCAGAACCTTTGGATATTTTCTGGTTTATTGGTATACTTAACTACACGCGAGTTCTTCATGGGCGCCAAGTACTCCTAGATGGCACGACATGAATCTTCAGTCAGGAGCACTCTGGCTGGCTAGTCTTGTATGTGGCTAGTCTTGTATGTGACAAGTTTTTTATGTGACTAGTCTTTTATGTGGCTAGTCTTGTATATGGCTAGTTTTGTCTGTGGCTAGTCTTGTGTGTGGCAAGTTTTTTACGTGACTAGTCTTTTATGTGGCTAGTCTTGTATATGGCTAGTTTTGTATGTGTCTAGTCTTGCATATGGCTAGTTTTGTATGTGGCTAGTCTTGTGTGTGGCTAGTCTTGTATGTGGCTAGTTTTGTATGTGTCTAGTCATGTATGTGGCTAGTCTTGTATGTGGCTAGTCTTGTATATGGCTAGTCTTGTATGTGGCTAGTCTTGTATGTGGCTAGTCTTGTATGTGGCTAGTCTTGTATGTGGCTAGTCTTTTATGAGGTTAGTCTTTTATGTGGCTAGTCTTGTATATGGCTAGTCTTGTATGTGGCTAGTCTTGTATGTGGCTAGTCTTGTATGTGGCTAGTCATGTATGTGGCTAGTCTTGTATGTGGCTAGTCTTTTATGTGGCTAGTCTTGTATGTGGCTAGTCTTGCATGTGGCTAGTCATTTATGTGGCTAGTCTTGCATGTGGTTAGTCTTGTATGTGGCTAGTCTTGTGTGTGGCTAGTCTTGTATGTGGCTAGTCTTGTATGTGGCTAGTCTTGTATGTTGTTAGACTCCTATGTAACTAGTCTTTTTTGTGGTTAGTCTTGCTGATGGCTAGTTTGTACGTGGCTAGTCTTGTATGTAGCTAGTCTTTTATGTGGCTAGTCTTGCTGGCGGCTAGTTTTGTATGTGTCTAGTCATGTATGTGGCTAGTCTTGTATGTGGCTAGTCCTGTATGTGGCTAGTCTTGTATGTGGCTAGTCTTGTATGTAGCTAGTCTTGTATGTGGCTAGTCTTGTATGTGGCTAGTCTTGTATGTGGCTAGTCTTGTATGTGGTTAGTCTTGCTGGTGGCTAGTTTTGTATGTGTCTAGTCATGTTTGTGGCTAGTCTTGTATGTGGCTAGTCTTGTATGTGGCTAGACTTGTATGTAGCTAGTCTTGTATGTAGCTAGTCTTGTATGTGTCTAGTCATGTATGTGGCTAGTCTTGTATGTGGCTAGTCTTGTATGTGGCTAGTTTTGTATTTGTTTAGTCATGTATGTGGCTAGTCTTGTATGTGGCTAGTTTTGTATGTGTCTAGTCATGTATGTGACTAGTCTTGTATGTGGCTAGTCTTGTGTGTTGTAAGCCTTGTATGTGGCTAGTCTTGTATGTGGCTAGTATTGTATGTAGCTAGTCTTGTATGTGGCTAGTCTTGTATGTGGCTAGTCTTGTATGTGGCTAGTCTTGTATGTGGCTAGTCTTGTGTGTTGTTAGCCTTGTATGTGGCTAGTCTTGTATGTGGCTGGTTTTGTATGTGTCTAGTCATGTATGTGTCTAGTCATGTATGTGGCTAGTCTTGTATGTAGCTAGTCTTGTATGTGGCTAGTCTTGTATGTGGCCAGTCTTGTGTGTGGCCAGTCTTGTATGTGGCTAGACTTGTATGTGGCTAGTCTTGTATGGAGCTAGTCTTATTTGGCTAGTCTTGTATGTGGCTAGTCTTGTATGTAGCTAGTCTTTTATTTGGTTAGTTTTGTATGCGGCTAGTCTTGTATGTGGCTAGTCTTGTGTGTGTGGCTAGTGTTGTATTTTGTTAGTCTTGTATGTGGCTAGTCTTGTATGTAGCTAGTCTTTTATTTGGTTAGTTTTGTATGCGGCTAGTCTTGTATGTGGCTAGTCTTGTGTGTGTGGCTAGTGTTGTATTTTGTTAGTCTTGTATGTGGCTAGTCTTGTATGTAGCTAGTTTTTTATTTGGTTAGTCTTGTATGTGGCTAGTCTTGTATGTGGCTAGTCTTGTATGTGGCTAGTCTTGTATGTGGCTAGTCTTGTATGTGGCTAGTCTTGTATGTGGCTAGTCTTGTATGTGGCTAGTCTTGTATGTGGCTAGTCTTGTATGTGGCTAGTCTTGTATGTGGCTAGTCTTGTATGTGGCTAGTCTTGTATGTGGCTAGTCTTGTATGTTGTTAGCCTTGTATGTGGCTAGTCCTGTATATGGCTAGTCTTGTATGTGGCTAGTCTTGTATTACAACCCAGGATTCCAAATGGCCTGTTACCCCGGGTGTAATGGGAGCAAATATACACAGTAGAAAAAGTTTAGACTTATATTATCCTTCACCAATTTAGAACAGCAATATGTACACTATATACAGTGATAAGTATAGTGCACTCCACGGTAAGCAAAGCAGAAATAGAAGCCACAAGATAGCAGACCGTGCTTCAACCAGCTCTAGAATGGGAATGACAAGGGCAGACAGGAGAGCGGTATCCACATAACCTCTGCGATTGCCAAAACCATCTTCTTATTGGCTAGAACCTGGTCACTAGTTGAACGACGGGGCCCCATCATCAACTCTTAGAAACCTGGTTCGCTGGTTGGGGGAGATAGCCTGTAAATGAGGGTGTGTACATGCGCCCAATAAAGGTTACGTACTATTTGCATGCCACATCTTGTATGTGGCTAGTCTTGCATGTGGCTAATCTTGTATGTGGCTAGTCTTGTATGTGGCTAGTCTTGTGTGTTGTTAGCCTTGTATGTGGCTAGTCTTGTATGTGGCTAGTCTTGTATGTGGCTGGTTTTGTATGTGTCTAGTCATGTATGTGGCTATTCTTGTATGTGGCTAGTCTTGTATGTGGCTAGTCTTGTATGTGGCTAGTCTTGTATGTGGCCAGTCTTGTATGTGGCTAGTCTTGTATGTGGCTAGTCTTGTATGTGGCTAGTCTTGTATGTGGCTAGCCTTGTATGTAGCTAGTCTTGTATGTGGCTAGTTTTGTATGTGGCTAGTCTTGTATGTGGCTAGTCTTGTATGGTGCTAGTCTTTTATTTGGCTAGTCTTGTATGTGGCTAGTCTTATATGTAGCTAGTCTTGTATGTGGCTAGTCTTGAGTGTGGCTAGTGTTGTATTTTGTTAGTCTTGTATGTGGCTAGCCTTGTATGTGGCTAGCCTTGTATGTGGCTAGCCTTGTATGTGGCTAGTCTTGTGTGTGGCTAGTCTTGTATGTGGCAAGTCTTGTATGTGGCTAGTCTTGTATGTGGCTAGTCTTGTATATGGCTAGTCTTGTATGTGGCTAGTCTTGTATGTGGCTAGCCTTGTATGTGGCTAGTCTTGTGTGTGGCTAGTCTTGTATATGGATAGTCTTGTGTGTGGCTAGTCTTGTATGTGGCAAGTCTTGTATGTGGCTAGTCTTGTATGTGGCTAGTCTTGTATGTGGCTAGTCTTGTATATGGCTAGTCTTGTATGTGGCTAGTCTTGTATATGGCTAGTCTTGTATGTGGCTAGTCTTGTATATGGATAGTCTTGTGTGTGGCTAGCCTTGTATGTGGCTAGTCATGTATGTGGCTAGTCTTGTGTGTGGCTAGTGTTGTATTTTGTTAGTCTTGTATGTGGCTAGTCTTGTATATGGCTAGTCTTGTATGTGGCTAGTCTTGTATGTGGCTAGTCTTGTATGTAGGTAGTCTTGTATGTGGCTAGTCTTGTATGTGGCTAGTATTGTATGGAGCTAGTCTTTTATTTGGCTTGTCTTGTATGTGGCTAGTCTTGTATGCAGCTAGTCTTATATGTGGCTAGTCTTGTATGTGGCTAGTCTTGAGTGTGGCTAGTGTTGTATTTTGTTAGTCTTGTATGTGGCTAGTCTTGTATGTGGCTAGTCTTGTGTGTGGCTAGTCTTGTATGTGGCTAGTCTTGTGTGTGGCTAGTCTTGTGTGTGTGGCTAGTGTTGTATTTTGTTAGTCTTGTATGTGGCTAGTCTTGTATGTGGCTAGTCTTGTATGTGGCTAGTCTTGTGTGTGGCTAGTCTTGTATGTGGCTAGTCTTGTATGTGGCTAGTCTTGTATGTGGCTAGTCTTGTGTGTGGCTAGTGTTGTATTTTGTTAGTCTTGTATATGGCTAGTCTTGTATGTGGCTAGTCTTGTGTGTGGCTAGTCTTGTATGTGGCTAGTCTTGTGTGTGGCTAGTTGTGCATGTGGCTAGCCTTGTATGTGGCTAGTCTTGTATGTGGCTAGTCTTGTGTGTGGCTAGTCTTGTAAGTGGCTAGTCTTGTGTGTGGCTAGTTTTGTATTTTGTTAGTCTTGTATGTGGCTAGTCTTGTATATGGCTAGTCTTGTATGTGGCTAGTCTTGTATGTGGCTAGTTTTGTATGTGGCTACTCTTGTGTGTGGCTAGTGTTGTATGTTGTTAGTCTTGTATGTGGCTAGTCTTGTATGTGGCTAGTTTTGTATGTGGCTAGTCTTGTATGTGACTAGTCTTGTATGTGGCTAGTCTTGTATGTGGATAGTCTTGTGTGTTGTTAGCCTTGTATGTGGCTAGTCTTGTATGCGGCTAGTCTTGTATGTGGCTAGTCTTGTATGTGGCTAGTCTTGTATGTGGCTAGTCTTGTGTGTGGCTAGTGTAGTATTTGGTTAGTCTTGTGTGTGGCTAGTCTTGTATGTGGCTAGTCTTGTGTGTGGCTAGTCTTGTATGTGGCTAGTCTTGTGTGTGGGTAACCTTGTATGTGGCTAGTCTTGTATGTGGCTAGTCTTGTATATGGCTAGTCTTGTATGTGGCTAGCCTTGTATGTGGCTAGTCTTGTGTGTGACTAGCCTTGTATGTGGCTAGTCTTGTATGTGGCTAGTCTTGTGTGTGGCTAGTGTTGTATGTGGCTAGTCTTGTATGTGGCTAGTATTGTATGTGGCTAGTCTTGTATGGAGCTAGTCTTTTATTTGGCTTGTCTTGTATGTGGCTAGTCTTGTATGCAGCTAGTCTTTTATTTGGTTAGTCTTGTGTGCGGCTAGTCTTGTATGTGGCTAGTCTTGTATGTGGCTGGTTTTGTATGTGTCTAGTCATGTATGTGGCTATTCTTGTATGTGGCTAGTCTTGTATGTGGCTAGTCTTGTATGTGGCTAGTCTTGTATGTGACCAGTCTTGTATGTGGCTAGTCTTGTATGTGGCTAGTCTTGTATGTGGCTAGTCTTGTATGTGGCTAGCCTTGTATGTAGCTAGTCTTGTATGTGGCTAGTTTTGTATGTGGCTAGTCTTGTATGTGGCTAGTCTTGTATGGTGCTAGTCTTTGATTTGGCTAGTCTTGTATGTGGCTAGTCTTATATGTAGCTAGTCTTTTATTTGGTTAGTCTTGTGTGCGGCTAGTCTTGTATGTGGCTAGTCTTGTATGTGGCTAGTCTTGTATGAGGCTAGTCTTGTGTGTGGCTAGTCTTGTATTTTGTTAGTCTTGTATATGGCTAGTCTTGTATGTGGCTAGTCTTGTGTGTGGCTAGTATTGTATGTGGCTAGTCTTGTATGTGGCTAGTCTTGTATGTGGCTAGTCTTGTATGTGGCTAGTCTTGTAAGTAGCTAGTCTTGTGTGTGGCTAGTTTTGTATTTTGTTAGTCTTGTATGTGGCTAGTCTTGTATATGGCTAGTCTTGTATGTGGCTAGTCTTGTATGTGGTTAGTCTTGTATATGGCTAGTCTTGTATGCGGCTAGTCTTGTATGTGGCTAGTCTTGTGTGTGACTAGCCTTGTATGTGGCTAGTCTTGTATGTGGCTAGTCTTGTGTGTGGCTAGTGTTGTATGTTGTTAGTCTTGTATGTGGCTAGTCTTGTATGTGGCTAGTTTTGTATGTGGCTAGTCTTGTATGTGGCTAGTCTTGTGTGTGACTAGCCTTGTATGTGGCTAGTCTTGTATGTGGCTAGTCTTGTGTGTGGCTAGTGTTGTATATTGTTAGTCTTTTATGTGGCTAGTCTTGTGTGTGGCTAGTCTTGTATGTGGCTAGTCTTGTATGTGGCTAGTCTTGTATGTGGCTAGTCTTGTGTGTTGTTAGCCTTGTATGTGGCTAGTCTTGTATGTGGCTAGTCTTGTATGTGGCTAGTCTTGTATGTGGCTAGTCTTGTATGTGGCTAGTCTTGTGTGTGGCTAGTGTAGTATTTGGTTAGTCTTGTATGTGGCTAGTCTTGTATGTGGCTAGTCTTGTGTGTGGCTAGTCTTATATGTGGCTAGTCTTGTATGTGGCTAGTCTTGTATGTGGCTAGTCTTGTGTGTGGCTAGCCTTGTATGTGGCTAGTCTTGTATGTGGCTAGTATTGTATGTGGCTAGTCTTGTGTGTGGCTAGTCTTGTGTGTGGCTGGTGTTGTATGTTGTTAGTCTTGTATGTGGCTAGTCTTGTATGTGGCTAGTCTTGTATGTGGCTAGTCTTGTATGTGGCTAGTCTTGTATGTGGCTAGTCTTGTATGTGGCTAGTCTTGTATGAGGCTAGTCTTGTGTGTGGCTAGCCTTGTATGTTGCCAATCTTATATGTGGCTAGTCTTGTGTGTGGCTAGTCTTGTGTGTGGCTAATCTTGTATGTGGCTAGTCTTGTGTGTGGCTAGTCTTGTGTGTGGCTAATCTTGTATGTGGCTAGTCTTATATGTGGCTAGTCTTGTATGTGGCTAGTCTTGTGTTTGGCTAGCCTTTTATGCTACCAATCTTATATGTGGCTAGTCTTGTGTGTGGCTTTTGTTGTATGTGGCTAGTCTTGTGTGTGGCTAGTCTTGTGTGTGCTAGTGTTGTATGTGGCTAGTCTTGTGTTTGGCTAGCCTTTTATGCTACCAATCTTATATGTGGCTAGTCTTGTGTGTGGCTTTTGTTGTATGTGGCTAGTCTTGTATGTGGCTAGTCTTGTGTGTTGCTAGTCTTGTATGTGGCTAGTCTTGTATGTGGCTAGTCTTGTGTGTTGCTAGTCTTGTGTGTGCTAGTGTTGTATGTTGTTAGTCTTGTATGTGGCTAGTCTTGTATGTGGCTAGTCTTGTATGTGGCTAGTCTTGTGTGTTGCTAGTCTTGTGTGTTGTTAGCCTTGTATGTGGCTAGTCTTGTATGTGGCTAGTCTTGTGTGTGGCTAGTCTTGTATGTGGCTAGTCTTGTGTGTTGCTAGTCTTGTATGTGGCTAGTCTTGTATGTGGCTAGTCTTGTGTGTTGCTAGTCTTGTATGTGGCTAGTCTTGTATGTGGCTAGTCTTGTGTGTTGCTAGTCTTGTGTGTGCTAGTGTTGTATTTTGTTAGTCTTGTATGTGGCTAGTCTTGTATGTGGCTAGTCTTGTGTGTTGCTAGTCTTGTATGTGGCTAGTCTTGTGTGTTGCTAGTCTTGTATGTGGCTAGTCTTGTATGTGGCTAGTCTTGTGTGTTGCTAGTCTTGTATGTGGCTAGTCTTGTATGTGGCTAGTCTTGTGTGTTGCTAGTCTTGTGTGTGCTAGTGTTGTATGTTGTTAGTCTTGTATGTGGCTAGTCTTTTATGTGGCTAGTCTTGTATGTGGATAGTTTTGTATGTCACTAGTCATGTATGTGGCTAGTCATGCTGGCTGGCTAGTTTTTGCTGGTGGCTAGTTCTTGCATCTGGCTATTTTTTCAGCTGTCTTACTAGTCTTTCAATTGACTGGCTAGTCTTGCAACTGTCTAGACTTGCAGATGGCTAGTCTTGCATGTAACGCCGAACTTATACAATTTATATTTTCTTCTAATTATATATTTACTGTAGTACTTATTGCAACATCTCTCCCCATGCACGTTAGCTGCAACATCTCTCCAGGTTGTTTTCCGCGTCCGGTCTTCTCACTATCTCACCCATTTTTATTCCTTTACGTTTATCAGGTCTCTTAAGGGAGGATGCCATGAATTTCGTGAAGTGTTCTTGATCTAAAGAATTGCAACCATCACCCCAACCCTTCTCCTTCTACTAAAGTCTAATTTCTTATTATAGCCGAGGCGCCGTATACTCCGCACAGGTTCACCGCTGCTGTGCGGTGAAGTACTTGCCAGGAGTGACTTCAAGTATCCACCTTTCTGACCAGGTTTACAGCGTGTTTGAATCCTCTTGGAGTGTCTCACTGGCTTCCCCGGGTGTTATCTACCCATTAATATTACATCTTCGTGGGTTATCGTCTCCATTAACATCATATCATCTTCACAACGACGAGACATGGGATTTAATTCCCTCCGACAAGTCACTGGTGACTGAGGAAGGAAAGTGTTCCACTTGTCACCCGCGTCCACCCCCACACTTATATTCTCTAAGTATTCCTGCTACCACTTGTGACCTTCATTATTATCCATGTCTGTTGTTTCTAACTGTATAGCAACTTTCTATACAGTACTGTGTTAAAATACTTTCCTATAACCTGGGGAAAAAATGTAACCTACCTTCCTCTTATATTCCATCCCTCCTGGTCCTCCCTACTGTTTTATTTCCTCCCTCCTGTTTTATTTCTTCCCTTATGTTTTATTTCTTCCCTCCTGTTTTATTTCCTCCCTACTGTTTTATATCCTCCCTCCTGTTTTATTTCTTCCCTTATGTTTTATTTCCTCCCTCCTGTTTTATTTCCTCCCTACTGTTTTATATCCTCCCTCCTGTTTTATTTCCTACCTACTGTTTTATTTCCTGCCTCCTGTTTTATTTCCTCTCTCCTGTTTTATTTCCTCTCTCCTGTTTTATTTCCTCTCTCCTGTTTTATTTCCTCCCTACTGTTTTATATCCTCCTTCCTGTTTTATTTCTTACCTACTGTTTTATTTCCTCATTCCTGTTTTATTTCCTCCCTCCTGTTTTATTTCCTCCCTCCTGTTTTATTTCCTCATTCCTGTTTTATTTCCTCCCTCCTGTTTTATTTCCTCCCTCCTGTTTTATTTCCTCCCTCCTGTTTTATTTCCTCCCTCCTGTTTTATTTCCTCCCTCCTGTTTTATTTCCTACCTACTGTTTTATTTCCTCCCTCCTGTTTTATTTCCTCCCTCCTGTTTTATTTCCTCCCTCCTGTTTTATTTCCTACCTACTGTTTTATTTCCTCCCTCCTGTTTTATTTCCTCCCTCCTGTTTTATTTCCTCCCTACTGTTTTACTTCCGCCTGTTTTATTTCCTCCCTCCTGTTTTATTTCCTACCTACTGTTTTATTTCCTCCCTCCTGTTTTATTTCCTCCCTACTGTTTTACTTCCGCCTGTTTTATTTCCTCCCTCCTGTTTTATTTCCTCCCTCCTGTTTTATTTCCTCCCTCCTGTTTTATTTCCTACCTACTGTTTTATTTCCTCCCTCCTGTTTTATTTCCTCCCTCCTGTTTTATTTCCTCCCTACTGTTTTACTTCCGCCTGTTTTATTTCCTCCCTCCTGTTTTATTTCCTCCCTCCTGTTTTATTTCCTCCCTCCTGTTTTATTTCCTCCCTACTGTTTTACTTCCGCCTGTTTTATTTCCTCCCTCCTGTTTTATTTCCTACCTACTGTTTTATTTCCTCCCTCCTGTTTTATTTCCTCCCTCCTGTTTTATTTCCTCCCTCCTGTTTTATTTCCTACCTACTGTTTTATTTCCTCCCTCCTGTTTTATTTCCTCCCTCCTGTTTTATTTCCTCCCTACTGTTTTACTTCCGCCTGTTTTATTTCCTCCCTCCTGTTTTATGTTTTACCTACCTACCTGGAGTCTACCTGGAGGGAATTCCGGGGATCAACGTCCCCGCGGCCCGGTCCACGACCAGGCCTCCCGGTGGATCAGGGCCTGATCAACGAGGCTGTTACTGCTGGCCGCACGTAATCCAACGTACGAACCACAGCCCGGCTGATCCGGCACCGTCTTTAGGTATCTGCCCAGCTCCTTCTTGAACACAACCAGGGGTCTTCCCGTAATGCCCCTTATTGCTGGTGGGAGGCTGTTGAACAGTCTTGGGCCCCGGACACTTATTGTGTTTTCTCTTAGTGTACCAGTGACGCTCCTACTTTTCACTGGGGGTATGTTGCATCGCCTGCCAAGTCTTTTGCTTTCGTATGGAGTGATTGCTGTGTGCATATTAGGCACCAGTCCTTCCAGAATTTTCCAGGTGTAGATTATGATATATCTCTCTCGCCTGCGCTCTAGTGAATACAAGTCAAGTGCTTCCAGGCGCTCCCAGTAGTTAAGGTGTTTGATGGAACTTATACGTGCAGTAAAGGTTCTCTGTACATTCTCTAGCTCTGCAATTTCACCTGCCTTGAATGGGGACGTTAATGTACAGCAGTATTCCAGCCTAGAAAGAATAAGTGATTTAAAAAGGATCATCATTGGCTTAGCATCTCTTGTCTTGAATGTTCTCATTATCCATACTATCAGTTTCCTAGCAGATGTGATAGTGGCATTGTTGTGATCCTTGAAGGTGAGATCCTCTGACATTACCACTCCCAGGTCTCTCACATTACTTTTCCTCTCTATTGTGTGATTGGAGTTTGTAGTATACTCAGTTCTAGTTATTATTTCCTCCAGTTTTCCATAACGGAGTAGTTGGAGGGAGCAGTTAGGACTTTAAACTAGGAATAGTTAGTGGTATGGGTTTTGGCAGGAAAACAGTGAAGTCCCAGTGTAGTAATATTACGAGTTCTAGGGAAACTAGTAATAAGCAGAACGAGATAGATATTGAAAAGCCAGGGACCTTGGGTGATAAGGACAGTAATAGGTTTAGTAGAAAAATATAAATGAGCAGGAAGGGTAAAGAGAAAGGAGAGTCTTTCAATGTTTATTATGCTAATTGCCGTAGTGCTAGGAATAAGATGGACGAGTTGAGATTAGTTGCTAGTGCAGGTAACATTGATGTATTTGCCTTAACTGAGACGTGGTTTAATTCAAAAAGTCGGGACATGCCTGCGGAATGTCATATTCAGGGTTTTAAATTGTTCCAAGTAGATAGAAGTATCGGGAAGGGGGGTGGGGCGGCATTGTATGTCCGAGATCGCTTGAACTGTTGCATAAAAACGGGTATTAAGTCTGAAGTAACACATACAGAGTCTGTTTGGATAGAATTTTCAGAGGGGCATGAAAAACTGATTTTAGGAGTGATATACCGTCCCCCAAACTTAGATAGGGACCAGGGGAGACTACTATGGGAGGAAATTGTTAAGGCCACAAGGCACGATAATGTAGTAATTCTAGGAGACTTTAACTTTAGTCATGTTGATTGGAATTTCTTGACTGGGAATTTAGAATCATACGACTTCTTAAAAGTATTTCAGGATTGTTTTTTGAAGCAGTTTGTGACAGAACCTACAAGGGGAAATAACCTGCTTGACTTAGTTCTTACAAACAATGAATCCCTTGTTAATAATTTAGAAATTTCAGAGGAACTGGGTGCTAGCGACCACAAATCAATTACATTTAGCATTGAATGGAAGTACGATAGTAGCGATAACTCAGTAACAGTCCCAGATTTTCGCTTAGCAGATTACGATGGGCTTAGAGAACACTTATCATCTGTTGACTGGGGTAACGAAGAGAGCTATCAATATGACAGTTTTCTGAACACTATACATGCTGCTCAAAGAGCGTTTATCCCATATAAAAAAATTAGATCAAATAGAAATGACCCAAAATGGATGAATAATAGGCTCAAATATCTACTAGGGCATAAGAAAGGAATTTATAGGCATATCAAAAGAGGTGAGGGTCATTTTATGAATCAGTATATTGACATTAAGAGGGACATTAAAAAGGGGATAAGAAAAGCTAAAAGGGACTATGAAATTAAAGTTGCTAGGGATTCTAAAACTAACCCAAAAAGTTTTTTCCAGGTCTATAGAACAAAAGTTAGAGATAAGATAGGTCCCCTTAAAAATAACTATGGGCACCTTACTGACAAAGAGAATGAAATGTGCTTGATTTTAAATAATTATTTTCTCTCAGTTTTTACACAGGAAGACACTAACAATATTCCAGTAATTAATTTTTACAGTGGGCTAGAAGAAGATAAATTATGTAACATCACAGTCACTAGTGAGATGGTTGTGAAGCAAATAGACAGACTGAAGCAAAATAAGTCGCCGGGTCCTGATGAGGTTTTTTCAAGGGTTCTTAAGGAATGCAAAATGGAACTCTGTGAACCATTAACTAATATTTTTAATTTATCTCTTCTAACAGGTGTAGTGTCTGATATGTGGAAGATGGCTAATGTAATTCCTATTTTTAAAACAGGGGACAAGTCGTTACCGTCAAATTACCGCCCAATAAGCCTGACCTCAATTGTAGGCAAATTACTAGAGTCAATTATAGCTGAGATTATAAGAAGCCATCTCGATAAGCATAGCTTGATTAATGATACTCAGCATGGATTCACAAGAGGCCGGTCTTGTCTAACTAATTTATTAACTTTCTTCAGTAAAGCTTTTGAGGCTGTTGACCACAATAAAGAATTTGATATTATTTACTTAGATTTTAGTAAGGCTTTTGATAGAGTTCCGCACCATAGACTGTTAAAGAAAGTGGCAGCTCATGGCATTGGGGGAAAAGTGCTCTCGTGGATCGAGTCATGGCTCACTGACAGGAAGCAGAGAGTGTCCATAAATGGGGTTAAATCCGAGTGGGGATCTGTAACAAGTGGCGTTCCACAGGGATCAGTCTTGGGCCCGTTGTTGTTTATAATATATATCAATGATCTTGATGAGGGAATTACTAGTGATATGAGCAAATTCGCCGATGACACAAAGATAGGTAGGATAATTGATTCAAACGTAGATGTTATGGAACTTCAGGAGGATTTAAACAAACTCTATTCTTGGTCAGAAAAGTGGCAGATGCAGTTCAATGTAGATAAATGCAAGGTTCTGAAGCTTGGGAGTGCCCATAACCCTAGTACTTATAAGTTAAATGATGTAGAACTTAGCCATACAGATTGCGAAAAGGACTTGGGGGTTATGGTGAGCAGCAACCTTAAACCAAGACAGCAATGCCTAAGCGTACGTAATAAGGCAAATAGATTACTGGGATTTATATCAAGAAGTGTAAGCAACAGAAGTCCAGAGGTCATACTGCAGCTTTATACATCATTAGTAAGGCCTCACCTAGATTATGCAGCTCAGTTCTGGTCTCCGTATTACAAAATGGACATAAATTCGTTAGAAAACATTCAGCGTAGGATGACTAAATTAATAAGAACATAAGAACATAAGAACGAAGGAACACTGCAGAAGGCCTACTGGCCCATGCGAGGCAGGTCCAAGTCTCCTACCGGCTTAAGCCAATGCACCCAACCTAGTCAGGTCAGGTCACATTGACTTAAGGGAGGAACACGGCAACCGACCTGGTAGCACAAGCTATCAGGTCTAACTCACACCCACCCACATCCACTCATGTATTTATCCAACCTATTTTTAAAGCTACACAACGTTCTGGCCTCTATAACGGTACTTGGGAGTTTGTTCCACTCATCCACAACTCTATTACCAAACCAGTACTTTCCTATATCCTTCCTGAATCTGAATTTTTCCAACTTAAAACCATTGCTGCGAGTCCTGTCTAGGCTAGATATTTTCAGCACACTATTTACATCCCCTTTATTTATTCCTGTCTTCCATTTATACACCTCAATCATATCCCCCCTAATTCTACGTCTTTCTAGAGAGTGCAGATTCAGGGCCCTTAGTCTATCCTCATAGGGAAGGTTTCTGATACATGGGATCAACTTTGTCATCCTCCTTTGTACATTTTCCAGAGAATTTATATCCATTCTGTAATAAGGTGACCAAAACTGTGCAGCATAATCTAAATGAGGCCTAACCAAGGATGTATAGAGTTGAAGAACAACCTGAGGACTCCTATTATTTATGCTTCTTGATATGAAGCCAAGGATTCTATTAGCTTTATTGCGAACACTTATGCACTGTTGTCTTGGTTTCAGATTACTGCTAACCAGAACTCCTAAATCTTTTTCGCAATCCGTAATATTAAGATCTACATTATTTAGTTTATATGTGGCATGGTTATTGTCCTGTCCAACATTTAGAACTTTGCATTTGTCTATATTAAACTGCATCTGCCACTTCTCCGACCACTGCATCAGTCTATTCAAATCTTCCTGGAGTGCTCGAATGTCCTCGTCAGAATGAATTCGACGGCCTATTTTGGTGTCATCGGCAAACTTGCCGATGTCGCTCTTTATGCCCTCATCTATGTCGTTTATGTAGATTGTGAACAGCAGGGGGCCCAACACTGACCCCTGTGGAACACCGCTCGTGACACTTCCCCACTCTGATTTCTCCCCATTTATGCAAACTCTCTGCTGCCTATTTGTCAACCATGCCTCTATCCAGGAAAAAATTTCTCCTCCTATTCCATGTGCTTTAATTTTCCTCAATAGTCTCTGATGTGGGACCCTGTCAAAAGCCTTACTGAAGTCCATATACACAATATCATATTCATTACCATGATCTACCTCCTCAAATACCTTAGTGAAAAAAGTTAATAAATTCGTAAGGCAGGAACGCCCCTTTGTAAAACCATGCTGAGATTCGTTGATTAATTTATGCTTTTCAAGGTGGCTACGAACTGCCTCGGCAATTATTGATTCCATAAATTTTCCCACTATGGAGGTTAGGCTTATTGGTCTATAGTTCGAAGCTAAGGACCTGTCACCTGTTTTGAAAATAGGTATCACATTTGCCATTTTCCACTTATCTGGCACCATGCCAGTTTGTAGTGATATGTTGAAAAGATTAGCCAAAGGTGTGCTAAGCTCCTCTTTACATTCCTTTAGAACCCTTGCATACAGTTCATCAGGGCCTGGGGATTTGTTAGGTTTTAATTTATCTATTTGCCTAAGGACCATGTCACTTGTGACCCTAATAGTACACAGTTTATTATCGTCCTGTTCTACATAATTTATCATTACTGGAATATCGCTGGTATCCTCCTGTGTAAAAACTGAGAGGAAGTATGTGTTAAAAATTCTACACATTTCCTTATCACTGTCAGTGAGCTGACCCGAGGAACTTTTGAGTGGGCCTATCTTGTCCCTGATCTTACTTCTGTATACCTGAAAGAATCCTTTTGGGTTAGTCTTCGATTCTCTTGCAACTTTAACCTCATAATCTCTTTTTGCTTTTCTAATTCCCTTTTTTATTTCTCTCTTTAACTGAATATATCGATTTCTCAATTGCCCCTCTCTTCTTTTGATTTGCCTATATATGCCTCTCTTTTGACCAATCAGATATTTTAATCTATTGTTCATCCATTTAGGATCATTTTTGTTTGATCTGATTTCCCTATTTGGAACATAATTTGACTGAGCAGCTAGAACTATGCCCTGGAAAGCATCATATCGGCAACCATCACCACCTACCTGACCCTTAGTCAGGTCATTCCAGTTCAGCCCACCTAATAGCATTAGAAATCTTCCTTATGAAGAAAGATTGAAGACTCTTAAGTTACATTCACTTGTTAGACGAAGAATGAGGGGAGACCTGATCGAAGTGTATAAGTGGAAGATAGGTATTAATAAAGGGGATATAAATAAGGTCTTGAGGATGTCTCTCCAAGAGAGAACCCGCAGTAATGGATTTAAATTAGATAAGTTTAGATTTAGAAAGGACATAGGAAAGTATTGGTTTGGAAATAGGGTAGTTGATGAGTGGAACAGTCTACCTAGTTGGGTTATTGAGGCTGGGACTTTGGGTAGTTTCAAATCTAGGTTGGATAAGTACATGAGTGGGAGGGGTTGGATTTGAGTGGGACTTTCACATCAGAGCTTATTTCTTGGGCGGCATTGAAAATTGGGCAAATGTTTTGTTAGTGGGATGAATTGTAAAGGACCTGCCTAGTATGGGCCAGCAGGCCTCCTGCAGTGTTCCTCCTTTCTTATGTTCTTATGTTGAATTTGTCTTCATTGAACATCATATTGTTCTCCGTTGCCCATTGGAAAACTTGGTTTATACCTTCTTGGAGGTTAACAGTGTCCTCAATGGATGACACTCTCATGCAGATTCTAGTATCGTCTGCAAAAGATGATACAGCGCTGTGGTTTACATCTCTGTCTATGTCTGATATGAGAATAAGGAACAGGATAGGTGCGAGTACTGTGCCTTGTGGGACAGAGCTCTTCACTATGGCAGCATCTGATTTAACTCTGTTTACCACTACTCTTTGTGTGCGATTGGTTAGAAAGTTGAAGATCCATCTGCCTACTTTGCCGGTTATCCCTTTAGCACGCATTTTGTGTGCTATTACACCATGGTCGCACTTGTCAAAGGCTTTTGCAAAGTCTGTGTATACTACATCCGCATTTTGTTTGTTTTCCAGTGCATCTAGGACCACATCATAGTGGTCAAGCAGTTGCGAAATCAGGAGCGACCTGCTCTGAAACCATGTTACCCTGGGTTGTGCAGTTTTTGGGAGTCCAGGTGGTTTGCTATCCTGCTTCTTAGAACTCTTTCAAAGATTTTTATGATATGGGACGTTAAAGCTATTGGTCTATAGTTCTTAGCTACTGCTTTGCTGCCACCTTTATGGAGTGGGGCTATATCTATTGTTTTTAGTGACTGTGGAATCTCGCCTGTGTCTAAGCTCCTTCTCCATAGTATACTTAGGGCCCGTGAGAGGGGTTTCTAGCAGTTTTTAATGAACACCGAGTTCCACGAGTCTGGGCCTGGGGCTGAGTGCATGGGCATGTCGTCGATGGCTTTCTCAAAGTCTAGTGGAGTTAGAGTTATGTCATAAATCTGGCCTACATTGGCAGGGTTTTGAGGCTCATTCATGAAAAAATTGTTTGGATCATCTATCTTTAAACTGGTTAGTGGCTCACTGAACACTGAGTCATACTGCAATTTCAGTATCTCGCTCATTTCTTTGTTGTCGTCAGTGTAGGATCCATCTTGTCTGAGCAGGGGCCCTATACTAGAAGTGGTTTTTGACTTGTTTTTGGCGTATGAAAAGAAATATTTCGAATTTCTTTCAATTTCATTAATCGCTTTTAGCTCCTCTTGTCTCTCCTGGATCCTGTACGAGTCCTTTAACTTCAGCTCAATATTTTTCACTTCCCTGGTTAGCACTACCTTCCGTGTATCAGATAATCAGGCATTCTTGAGGAGCTCAATGATTCTTCGTCTTCTCCTGTAGAGGGAGCATCTCTCTCTTTCCGGTTTACTTCTTCTTTTCTTTTGTCTTATAGGAATATACCTTGAACATACTTCAGCTACCAGGAGGGTGATCTTTTCGAGGCATTGGTTCGGGTCTATGTAATTTAAGGTATCCTCCCAGCATGTTTCATTTAGGGTATAGTTTAGATGATCCCAGATGATGTTCTTGTTGTTGAAGTTGAATTTGGTAAAGGTACCCTCATAACTGAATGCATTGTGCTGATCAGGACTCCTGGACTCCTGTGCATGCAAGTCTGGACTTCGATTAGATTGTGATCAGAATTTGTTGTTTTTGATATTGTTATATTCCTTACCAGGTCCTCATTATTTGTGAAAATAAGGTCCAGTGTGTTCTCCAGTCTTGTTGGCTCCACTATCTGCTGACTTAGGGCGTGTTTGTTGCAGAAATTCAGCAGCTCCTGCGTGTGTGACCTTTCATCTGAGCTACCTCCAGGGATTATTTCTGCTACGACATTATTTGCTATATTCTTCCATTTTATGTGTCTTAGATTGAAGTCACCAAGCAGCAAGATGTTTGGGGATGGGGCTGGAAAGTTGTCCAGACAGGAGTCGATTTTTGACAGTTGTTCTTTGAACTGTTGGGAAGTTGCATCCGGTGGCTTATATACAAGTACAATGACTAAGTTTTGGTTTTCGATTTTTATTGTCAGAACTTCAACTACATCATTTGTAGTGTTCAGTATCTCTGTGCAAATGAGCGACTCTTTGACGTACAGGCCAACTTCCCCTTGTTGCCTGTTCTTTCTGTCGCATCCGAAAAAGGTTGTATCCAGGTATCCATATTTCACTGTCAAAGTAATCTTTTGCGTGGGTCTCTGTGAAAGGTGCAAACAGTGAATTTGACTCCTCTAGAAGTCCACTAATGAAAGTTATTTTGTTGGTGGTGGATGGCTTAAGGCCCTGTATATTAGCAAATATAAATGAGGTTGTGTTGCATGTTTGTTGGGGGGATTTTGTTGTTGGCATCAGTAGTTGTGAGTCCGGAGGTGCCACTGGCTGTGCCTCCAGTCCAATAAGGCTCCAAGGTTTATTTCCTCCCTCCTGTTTTATTTCATCCCTCCTGTTTTATTTCCTCCCTACTGTTTTACTTCCTCCTGTTTTATTTCCTCCCTACTGTTTTATTTCCTCCCTACTGTTTTATTTGCCTTACATTCACAATTCTGACTTGAGAAGTCTAAACCCATGTTGTAATAAATCTTAATTAATGATTGTCATTTAAAGTAACAATCGTTTATTACTGGTTATTCAAGCGGTGGCACTGCTGACGAGTGCCAAGAGCTGCATCTGTTGACGAGGACTGTCTTAAAAAATACCTTAACAGGTATCACAGCCAGGCAGCACAGTGTCTGGCCAGACTCGGGGAACACACCTGAGGACGCCAGTCCAGGTATCAAGCTGCCGGGTTACACACGTGTCGCGTCACACAAAGTGTTTTCATGCTCCTGAGGAAGGTAGGTACTCTGATGCACCTACTTTTCCTGAGTATCTGGGTGCTAGTCGACTGTTGTGGGTGGCATCCTGGGGGGATTACAGTGGAAGGCATTGGGTTGTAATCTCCCCGAGTTAATCTAATCTAAGTAATGGTTACAGTTTCCACTTAAGGTCACAGTTTCCACTTCAGGTCACAGTTTCCACTTCAGGTCACAGTTTCCACTTCAGGTCAATTTCTTTAGCACATATGGAAGACGTGAACTACTTACTGGATGCCTTAGCTGGCATAAGTTCAGTCATCTCGGCTAAATGGTTAGCTACACCCCTAACCCCTCCCCCGTCTCGTTGTAGGAAATTTTCCAGAAGCACATCTAAAACAAGATGGACCTTAATCATAACATCAGTGATATATAACACCGACGAGCTGATGAATTAGACACATGTGCAACAACTTTGTGTCTTCATTGTGTAGATGTTTCGCCAATCAGTGACTTTTTCAGTACAATGCAGAGACAAAAACAGAAGACTGAGGAGTTAGCAGATAAGATAGTCAGTCCCTCAGCCTAGCAGCAGGTGTTCAGTCCCTCAGCCTAGCAGCAGGTGTTCAGTCCCTCAGCCTGGCAGCAGGTGTTCAGTCCCTCAGCCTAGCAGCAGCGGTTCAGTCCCTCAGCCTGGCAACAGGTGTTCAGTCCCTCAGCCTAGCAGCAGGTGTTCAGTCCCTCAGCCTAGCAGCAGGTGTTCAGTCCCTCAGCCTAGCAGTAGGTGTTCAGTCCCTCAGCCTAGCAGCAGCCGTTCAGTCCCTCAGCCTGGCAGCAGGTGTTCAGTCCCTCAGCCTAGCAGCAGGTGTTCAGTCCCTCAGCCTAGCAGTAGGTGTTCAGTCCCTCAGCCTAGCAGCATGTGTTCAGTCCCTCAGCCTGGCAGCAGGTGTTCAGTCCCTCAGCCTGGCAGCAGGTGTTCAGTCCCTCAGCCTAGCAGCAGGTGTTCAGTCGCTCAGCCCAGCAGCAAGTGTTCAGTCCCTCAGCCTAGCAGTAGGTGTTCAGTCCCTCAGCCTAGCAGCAGGTGTTCAGTCCCTCAGCCTAGCAGTAGGTGTTCAGTCCCTCAGCCTAGCAGTAGGTGTTCAGTCCCTCAGCCTAGCAGCAGGTGTTCAGTCCCTCACCCTAGCAGCAGGTGTTCAGCCCCTCAGCCTAGCAGCAGGTGTTCAGTCCCTCAGCCTAGCAGCAGGTGTTCAGTCCCTCAGCCTAGCAGCAGGTGTTCAGTCCCTCAGCCTAGCAGTAGGTGTTCAGTCCCTCAGCCTAGCAGCAGGTGTTCAGTCCCTCAGCCTAGCAGTAGGTGGTCAGTCCCTCAGCCTGGCAGTAGGTGGTCAGTCCCTCAACCTAGCAGCAGGTGTTCAGTCCCTCAGCCTAGCAGTAGGTGTTCAGTCCCTCAGCCTAGCAGCAGGTGTTCAGTCCCTCACCCTAGCAGCAGGTGTTCAGCCCCTCAGCCTAGCAGCAGGTGTTCAGTCCCTCAGCCTAGCAGCAGGTGTTCAGTCCCTCAGCCTAGCAGCAGGTGTTCAGTCCCTCAGCCTAGCAGTAGGTGTTCAGTCCCTCAGCCTAGCAGTAGGTGTTCAGTCCCTCAGCCTAGCAGCAGGTGTTCAGTCCCTCAGCCTAGCAGTAGGTGGTCAGTCCCTCAGCCTAGCAGTAGGTGGTCAGTCCCTCAGCCTAGCAGCAGGTGTTCAGTCCCTCAGCCTAGCAGTAGGTGTTTAGTCCCTCAGCCTAGCAGTAGGTGGTCATTCCCTCAGCCTAGCAGCAGGTGTTCAGTCCCTCAGCCTAGCAATAGATGTTCAGTCCCTCAGCCTAGCAGTAGGTGGTCAGTCCCTCAGCCTAGCAGTAGGTGGTCAGTCCCATAATCTTGATGAATCTGAAGCAAAGGCAGGAAGACGTGGGCTTATATATACTGGAGTCAGATGAAGTGTAGCAGAGGAAAGCATCGTTACTAGCAGGCGGGATTTCCACAGTACACGTGGAGAGGACTCCCAGTACACGTTGAGGAGAGTACAGATGGAGAGTACATATAGTACACACGGAGGACACAGTACACATTGCAGCACATGCAAATATATATATATATATATATATATATATATATATATATATATATATATATATATATATATATATATATATATATATATATATATATATATATATAAGACCATCACCAGACCCTTTATAAAATTTGAGCTAAGAAAGTCATCTCCACTTGTATCTTCCTCTGTCTTGCAGTCAGTCGCCGTCTTGACGCACCAGCGACTCATTTAACTCGTGTTTCCAATATACATCTCAGCTGTCTTCCTCTGCGCCTCACACACACACACACACACACACACAGAGTGGAGACAGGAAGGACTCTGGGAAGACAGGACAGAGGGGGACACCAACAGGGAATACACCAACAAGTGCTGGATGACATACACACAACTGAGGAGGAGATGCAGAAGCTGCTAAGTGACCTTGATACCTCAAAGGCAATGGGACCGGATAACATTTTCCCGGGGGTCCTTAGAGAGGGAGCAGAAATGCTGTGTGTCCCATTAACCACAATCCCTTGAAACTGGGCAACTACCTGAAGTATAGAAGACGGCAAATGTAGTTCCCATTTTTAAAAAATGAGACAGAAAAGAGGCACTAAACTATAGATCTGTGTCACTGAAGTGTATAGTATGCAAAGTCACGGAGAAGATTATCAGGAGGAGAGTGGTGGAGCACCTGGAACGGAACAAAAGTATAAATGACAACCAGCACGGTTTAATGGAAGGCAAATCCTGTGTCACAAACCTTCTGGAGTTTTATGATAAAGTAACAGAAGTAAGAGATGAGAGAGACGGGTGGGTTGATTGCATCTTCTTGGACTGCAAGAAGGCCTTTGACACAGTTCCTCACAAGAGATTAGTGCAGAAACTAGAGGATCAGGCGCGTATAACGGGAAGGGCACTTCAATGGATCAGAGAATATCTGACAGGGAGGCAACAACGAGTCATGATACATGATGAGGTATCACAGTGGGCACCTGTGACGAGCGGGGTCCCACAGGGGTCGGTCCTTCGACCAATGCTATTTTTGGTATATGTGAATGACATGATGGAAGGGATAGACTCAGAGGTGTCCCTGTTTGCAGATGATGTGAAGTTAATGAGGAGAATTAAATCAGATGAGGATCAGGCAGGCCTTTAAAGTGACCTGGACAGGCTAGACACGTTGTCCAGCAACTGGCTTCTCGAATTCAACCCTGCCAAATGCAAAGTCATGAAAAAGGGCAAAGAAGACCACAGACAGAGTATAGGCTAGGTGGCCAACGACTGCAAACCTCGCTCAAGGAGAAAGATTCTGGGGTGAGTATAACACCGAACACGTCTCCGGAAGCACACATCAACCAGATAACTGCTGGAGGATATGGGCGCCTGGCAAACCTGAGATTAGCATTCCGATACTTAAGTAAGGAATCTTTCAAGACACTGCTCACCGTGCACGTCAAGCCCATACTGGAGTATGCAGCACCTGTTTGGAACCCACACTTGATCAAGCACGTCAAGAAATTAGAGAAAGTGCAAAGGTTTGCGACAAGGTTAGTTCCAGAGCTAAGGGAAATGTCCTATGAAGAAAGGTTGAGGGAAATCGGCCTGCCGACTCTGGAGGACAGGAGGGTCAGGGGAGACATGATAACGACATACAAAATACTGCGTGGAATAGACAGGGTGGACAGAGACAAGATGTTCCAGAGAGGGGACACAGAAACAAGGGGTCACTCTTGGAAGTTGAAGACTCAGATGAGTCACAGGGATGTTAGGAAGCATTCCTCAGTCACAGAGTGGTCAGGAAGTGGAAGTCTGGCGAGCGAAGTAGTGGAAGCAGGAACCATACATAGCTTTAAGACGAGGTATGATAAAGCTCATGGAGCAGGGAGAGAGAGGACCTAGTAGCATTCAGTGAAGAGGCGGGGCCAGGAGCTGAGTATGGACCCCTGCAACTACAATTAGGTGAGTACAATTAGGTGAGTATACACACACACACACACGCACACACACACACACACACACACACACACACACACACACACACACACACACACACACACACACACACACACACACACACACACACACACACACACACACACACACACACACACACACACACACACACACACACACACACACACTGAGACTAAAGTTGTCTTTCACACAGACTGTCACCACACACATCCTTGTCTTGGCTCGTGGAAGGACGGGGTGAAGAAACAAGTTAATGCCTACTGGACATGGCCAAACTCTCAGCTCTGGCCAGCCAGGCGTGTGTCTTTAACTGACAACTGGCACCCGAGGCTTTATTATGGTGTGTAAAGTTGTGTCTGTCTCCGGGCACTGACAAGACTCCAGCGCCTCGAGAAAATGGTCACGACGTCCTTGTAAAGTCTGGTGTATATGGATGCAAGACTGTAGGTAAATTTTGCAAGATTGTAGGTAAATTCTTGCAAGATTGCAGGTAAAATCTTGCAGGGTTGCATGTAAAAATCGTGCAAGGTTGCAAGTAAAACGTTGCAAGATTCCAGGTAAATTATTGCAAGATTGCAGGTAAAAACTTGCAAGATTGCAGGTAAAACTCTTGAAAGATTGTAGATAAAAACTCTTGAAAGATTGTAGGTATAAACTCTTGCATGATTGCTGGTAAATTCTTGCAAGAAAATTTTGAAAGAGTGCAGGCAAGTCTTGGAAGAATGCAGATAAATCTTGCAATAATGCAGGTAAATCTTGCAAGATTGCAGGTAAATCATGCAAGATTGCAAGTAAATCTTGCAAGATTGCAGTTAAAAACTCTTACAAGAATGCAGGTAAATCTTGCGAACTTATCCTAACATTCAGTATCCACTCATCTTTCCTGCTGGCTTCCCAGTACTTCTTGTTCTTGTAATATTTCCTTTATATTTTAGAAGTATAGAAGATGGATGGGGCGAGGGGGAGGTTAAGGGGTGCGATGGTCTCCATGCATAAATAACCCAAACATTGTGAGAATAGAGGGTGTATGTGTAGGTGTATGACTGATTAGTTAGTGATCCAGTCAAGGCAATTAGCGGAATTCAGTCCAAGAAACTTGCCTTCCCATTTCAAGATAACTCAAACTTGCCTCTTGTTTGACACAAGAGCAGTGTATGTCGTGTGTGGCTGCATCTTTGGTGAGCTGTAGGCTGGAGTATACTGGAGGGGGTCAACGCCCCTCGCGGCCCGGACCATGACCAGGCCTCGCTGTGGATCATGGCCTGATCAACCAAGCTGTTACTGCTGGCCTCACGTAAACCGACATACGAGCCACAGCCTGGGTGGTCAGAAACTGATTTTAGGTGCCTGCCCAGTGCCTTCTTGAAGACAACTGGTGGAAGACCCTTCACACTGGCCAGCCCCAGTAACATACATGAATGTACATTCAATGATACTGTTAATGAGCGCTTAACGTCGTGAAGTGTGGCGGTCTATCTGGGTGCTCCAGTAAGGACACCCGAGAAACCGGTATCAGTAACTGGTTCTACCTGGCTTTGTCAACGAGGGAAGCCGCCGATTCTTTACGTGGGTGGCCATGAAATGTGTTCTAATATACATTGTGATAATGTATTAACGTATGTTAGATTACTTCACTGTCCTAGCCTAGCGTAGTGTAAATCGTCTCAATGAACTAGGCTGTTGAGATCGACACACTTTAGTAGAGCCTAGTCGCCTGATTCCTCGCTCGCCAGCAGCGTTTTTTTGGGTGACTAGCGTGGGTAGGTAGTCAGCTCTCCTGGGTGGTGGGTACTTGTACCCACTGGTGTCAATTTGTGTAAGCTGTGAAGGGTAATGGTAAATACTAAACCAAATTACTGTATGTCTAAATCTAGCTTAGCTTAAATACTTTATAGAAGTAGTAATTTCTAGCTTATTGAGGGGATAAAGGAAATGTTGGAACGCTGATTAGGTATACGTGGTTGTCCATCTCGACTTCAAACTACCTCAGCCCCCTTCCCCCAGCCCTTTTCCCTAACAGTTATAGGAAATCAGATGACTTTCCCCATTTCCCTCACATATAGGAGAGAGAAAAGCTTACGACGACGTTTCGGTCTGACATGGATCATTTACAAAGTCACACTAACACAAAAGTGTGAGAGAACCAGTGTATACATAGGCGAGGGGAAGAGGGACGGGACAAAGAGAGGAAGAAAAAAAAGTAGTGTTAGTGGTAATGGTGGTAGTGGAAGTTGTAGTAGAAGTAACAGTGGTACTAGAAGGTAGGAAGACTAGTTTAGTGGCACAAGAGATAAAGGTAGTAGTAATAATAGCCTAACATGAGGGTAGGTAGGTTGGTAGTAGTAATAATAGCCTAACATGAGGGTAGGTAGGTAGGTAGGTAGTAGTAATAATAGCCTAACATGAGGGTAGGTAGGTAGGTAGTAGTAATAATAGCCTAACATGAGGGTAGGTAGGTAGGTAGGTAGTAGTAATAATAGCCTAACATGAGGGTAGGTAGGTAGGTAGTAGTAATAATAGCCTAACATGAGGGTAGGTAGGTAGGTAGGTAGTAGTAATAATAGCCTAACATGAGGGTAGGTAGGTAGGTAGTAGTAATAATAGCCTAACATGAGGGTAGGTAGGTAGGTAGGTAGTAGTAATGATAGCCTAACCCGAGGGTAGGTAGGTAGGTAGGTAGTAGTAATAATAGCCTAACCTGAGGGTAGGTAGGTAGGTAGGTAGTAGTAATACTAGCCTAACCTGAGGGTAGGTAGGTAGGTAGGTAGTAGTAATAATAGCCTAACCTGAGGGTGGGTAGGTAGGTAGTAGTAATAATAGCCTAACATGAGGGTAGGTAGGTAGGTAGGTAGGTAGGTAGGTAGGTAGTAGTAATAATAGCCTAACATGAGGGTAGGTAGGTAGGTAGTAGTAATAATAGCCTAACATGAGGGTAGGTAGTAGTAATAATAGCCTAACATGAGGGTAGGTAGTAGTAATAATAGCCTAACATGAGGGTAGGTAGGTAGGTAGTAGTAATAATAGCCTAACATGAGGGTAGGTAGGTAGGTAGGTAGTAGTAATAATAGCCTAACATGAGGGGTTAGGTTAAAGTTCTTTCCTTACCTTGTTAATCAAATTGATTACATTCCATAATATTGTGCAAGGCAGGTACGGCCATGACTGATGTACAACAAGTGAGAAGATTAATCTCTGGAATTAGTCACAGTGTCGTTTCCATGTTCCCTCGTGTCATGTACCCTCGTGTCATGCTCCCTCGTGTCATGTACCATCGTCATATGTACCCTCGTGTCATGTACCCTCGTGTCATGTACCCTCGTGTCATGTACCCTCGTGTCATGTGCCCACGTGTCATGTACCCTCGTGTCATGTACCCTCGTGTCATGTACATTCGTGTTATGTACCCTCGTGTCATGTACCCACGTGCCATGTACCCCCGTGTCATGTACCCTCGTGTCATGTACCCTCGTGTTTTGTACCCTTGTGTCATGTACCCTAGTGTCATGTACCCTAGTGTCATGTAACCTCGTGTCATGTACCCTCGTGTCATGTACCCTCGTGTCATGTACCTTTGTATCAAGTACCCTCGTGTCATGTACCCTCGTGTTATGTACCCTCGTGTCATGTACCCCCGTGTCATGTATCCTCGTGCCATGTATCCTTATGTCATGTACCTTCGTGTCATGTTCCCTCGTGTCATATACCCTCGTGTCATGTATCCTCCTGTCATGTACCTTCGTGTCATGTTCCCTCGTGTCATGTACCCCCGCATCATGTACCGTCGTGTCATGTACCCTCGTGCCATGTACTTTCGTATCATGTTCCTTCGTGTCATGTACCCTCGTGTCATGTTCCCTCGTGTCATGTACCCTCGTGTCATGTACCCTCGTGTCATGTTCCCTTGTGTCATGTACCCTCTTGTCATGTATCTCCATGTCATGTACCCTCGTGTCATGATCCCTCGTGTCATGTACCCTGTCATGTTCCCTAGTGTCATGTACCCTCGTGTCATGTACCCTCGTGTCATGTTCCCTCGTGTCATGTACCCTCGTGTTATGTACCCTCGTGTCATGTACCCTCTTGTCATGTATCCCCGGGTCATGTACCCTCGTGTCATGATCCTTATTGTCATGTACCATCGTGTCATGTTCCCTCGTGTCATGTACCCTCGTGTCATGTTCCCTCGTGTCATGTACCCTCGTGTCATGATCCCTCGTGTCATGTACCTCGTGTCATGTTCCCTCGTGTCATGTACCCTCGTGTCATGATCCCTCGTGTCATGTTCCCTCGTGTCATGTTCCCTCGTGTCATGTACCCTCGTGTCATGGTCCCTCGTGTTATGCACCCTTGTGTCATGTTCCCTAGTGTCATGTACCCTCGTGTCATGTACCCTCGTGTCATGTTCCCTCGTGTCATGTACCCTCGTGTCATGATCCCTCGTGTCATGTACCCTCGTGTCATGTACCCTCGTGCCATGTACCCTCGTGTCATTTACCCTCGTGTCATATACCCTCGTGACATTAACCCTCGTGACATGTACATTCGTGTCATGTTCTCTCGTGTCATGTACCCTCGTGTCATGTTCCCTCGTGTCATGTACCCTCGTGTCATGTTCCCTCGTGTCATGTACCCTCGTGTCATGATCCCTCGTGTCATGTACCCTCGTCTCATGTACCCTCGTGTCATGTTCCCTCGTGTCATTTACCCTCATGTCATGTACCCTCGTGTCATGTTCCCTCGTGTCATGTACCCTCGTGTCATGATCCCTCGTGTCATGTACCCTCGTGTCATGTTCCCTCGTGTCATGTACCCTCGTGTCATGTTCCTTCGTGTCATGTTCTCTCGTTTCATGTACCCTCGTGTCATGTTCCCTCGTGTCATGTACCCTCATGTCATGTTCCCTCGTGTCATGTACCCTCGTGTCATGTTGCCTCGTGTCATGTATCCTCGTGTCATATACCCTCGTGACATTAACCCTCATGACATGTACCCTCGTGTCATGTTCCCTCGTGTCATGTACCCTCGTGTCATGTACCCTCGTGTCATGTTCCCTCGTGTCATGTACCGTCGTGTCATGATCCCTCGTGTCATATACCCTCATGTCATATTCCCTCGTGTCATGTACCCTCTGGTCATGTTCCCTCGTGTCATGTTCCGTCGTGTCATGTACCCTCGTGTCATGTTCCCTCGTGTCATGTACCCTCGTGTCATGATCCCTCGTGTCATGTAACCTCGTGTCATGTACCCTCGTGCCATGTACCCTCGTGTCATTTACCCTCGTGTCATGTACCCTCGTGTCATGTTCCCTCGTGTCATGTACCCTCGTGTCATGATCCCTCGTGTCATGCACTCTCGTGTCATGTTCCCTCGTGTCATGTTTCCTCGTGTCATGTGCCCTCGTGTCATGTACCCTCGTGTCATGTTCCTTCGTGTCATGTTCTCTCGCTTCATGTACCCTAGTGTCATGTTCCCTCGTGTCATGTACCCTCATGTCATGTTCCCTCGTGTCATGTACCCTCGTGTCATGTTACCTCGTGTCATGTATCCTCGTGTCATATACCCTCGTGACATTAACCCTCGTGACATTTACCCTCGTGTCATGTTCCCTCGTGTCATGTACCCTCGTGTCATGTACCCTCGTGTCATGTTCCCTCGTGTCATGTACCGTCGTGTCATGATCCCTCGTGTCATATACCCTCGTCTCATATTCCCTCGTGTCATGTACCCTCTGGTCATGTTCCCTCGTGTCATGTTCCGTCGTGTCATGTACCCTCGTGTCATGTTCCCTCGTGTCATGTACCCTCGTGTCATGATCCCTCGTGTCATGTACCCTCGTGTCATGTACCCTCGTGCCATGTACCCTCGTGTCATTTACCCTCGTGTCATGTACCCTCGTGTCATGTTCCCTCGTGTCATGTACCCTCGTGTCATGTTACCTCGTGTCATGTATCCTCGTGTCATATACCCTCGTGACATTAACCCTCATGACATGTACCCTCGTGTCATATTCCCTCGTGTCATGTACCCTCTGGTCATGTTCCCTCGTGTCATGTTCCGTCGTGTCATGTACCCTCGTGTCATGTTCCCTCGTGTCATGTACCCTCGTGTCATGATCCCTCGTGTCATGTACCCTCGTGTCATGTACCCTCGTGCCATGTACCCTCGTGTCATTTACCCTCGTGTCATGTACCCTCGTGTCATGTTCCCTCGTGTCATGTACCCTCGTGTCATGATCCCTCGTGTCATGCACTCTCGTGTCATGTTCCCTCGTGTCATGTTCCCTCGTGTCATGTGCCCTCGTGTCATGTACCCTCGTGTCATGTTCCTTCGTGTCATGTTCTCTCGTTTCATGTACCCTAGTGTCATGTTCCCTCGTGTCATGTACCCTCATGTCATGTTCCCTCGTGTCATGTACCCTCGTGTCATGTTACCTCGTGTCATGTATCCTCGTGTCATATACCCTCGTGACATTAACCCTCGTGACATTTACCCTCGTGTCATGTTCCCTCGTGTCATGTACCCTCGTGTCATGTACCCTCGTGTCATGTTCCCTCGTGTCATGTACCGTCGTGTCATGATCCCTCGTGTCATATACCCTCGTGTCATATTCCCTCGTGTCATGTACCCTCTGGTCATGTTCCCTCGTGTCATGTTAAGTCGTGTCATGTACCCTCATGTCATGTTTCCTCGTGTCATGTACCCTCGTGTCATGATCCCTCGTGTCATGTACCCTCGTGTCATGTACCCTCGTGCCATGTACCCTCGTGTCATTTACCCTCGTGTCATGTACCCTCGTGTCATGTTCCCTCGTGTCATGTACCCTCGTGTCATGATCGCTCGTGTCATGCACTCTCGTGTCATGTTCCCTCGTGTCATGTTCCCTCGTGTCATGTGCCCTCGTGTCATGTACCCTCGTGTCATGTTCCTTCGTGTCATGTTCTCTCGTTTCATGTACCCTAGTGTCATGTTCCCTCGTGTCATGTACCCTCATGTCATGTTCCCTCGTGTCATGTACCCTCGTGTCATGTTACCTCGTGTCATGTATCCTCGTGTCATATACCCTCGTGACATTAACCCTCGTGACATTTACCCTCGTGTCATGTTCCCTCGTGTCATGTACCCTCGTGTCATGTACCCTCGTGTCATGTTCCCTCGTGTCATGTACCCTCGTGTCATGATCCCTCGTGTCATATACCCTCGTGTCATATTCCCTCGTGTCATGTACCCTCGGGTCATGTTCCCTCGTGTCATGTTCCGTCGTGTCATGTACCCTCGTGTCATGTTCCCTCGTGTCATGTACCCTCGTGTCATGATCCCTCGTGTCATGTACCCTCGTGTCATGTACCCTCGTGCCATGTACCCTCGTGTCATTTACCCTCGTGTCATGTACCCTCGTGTCATGTGCCCTCGTGTCATGTGCCCTCGTGTCATGATCCCTCGTGTCATGCACTCTCGTGTCATGTTCCCTCGTGTCATGTTCCCTCGTGTCATGTGCCCTCGTGTCATGTACCCTCGTGTCATGTTCCCTCGTGTCATGTACCCTCGTGTCATGTACCCTCGTGTCATGATCCCTCGTGTCATGTACCCTCGTGTCATGTTCCCTCGTGTCATGTACCCTCGTGTCATGTTCCTTCGTGTCATGTTCTCTCGTTTCATGTACCCTCGTGTCATGTTCCCTCGTGTCATGTACCCTCGTGTCATGTTCCCTCGTGTCATGTACCCTCGTGTCATGTTACCTCGTGTCATGTATCCTCGTGTCATATACCCTCGTGACATTAACCCTCGTGACATGTACCCTCGTGTCATGTTCCCTCGTGTCATGTACCCTCGTGTCATGTACCCTCGTGTCATGTTCCCTCGTGTCATGTACCCTCGTGTCATGATCCCTCGTGTCATGTACCCTCGGGTCATGTTCCCTCGTGTCATGTTCCGTCGTGTCATGTACCCTCGTGTCATGTTCCCTCGTGTCATGTACCCTCGTGTCATTTTCCCTCTTGTCATTTACCCTCGTGTCATGTACCCTCGTGTCATGTTCCCTCGTGTCATGTACCCTCGTGTCATGATCCCTCGTGTCATGCACTCTCGTGTCATGTTCCCTCGTGTCATGTTCCCTCGTGTCATGTACCCTCGTAGGTGAAGTAGAGCTTGGTCATACAGAATGTGAAAAAGACTTCGGAGTCATGGTAAGCAGAAATCTAAAGCCAAGACAGCAGTGCCTCAGTGTGCGCAACAAGGCCAACAGATTACTTGGATTTATCTCAAGAAGTATAAGTAACAGAAGTCCAAAAGTTATTTTACAGCTCTATACATCACTAGTGAGGCCTCATTTAGATTATGCTGCTCAGTTTTGGTCCCCTTACTACAGGATGGACATAGACTCATTAGAGAACATACAGAGAAGAATGACTAAAATGATTTACTGTGTAAGGAACCTCCCGTATGAAGATAGACTTAAAGCCTTAAATCTCCACTCTCTGGAGAGGGGTAGAATGAGGGGAGATATCATTGAAGTGTATAAGTGGATGACGGGCATAAACAAGGGAGACATTAATAAAGTACTGAGGGTGTCGAACCAGGTAAGAACCAGGAATAATGGATTTAAGTTGGATAAATTTAGATTTAGAAAGGACATAGGTAAGTACTGGTTTTCTAACAGAGTTGTAGATGCGTGGAACAGTCTTCCCAGTGGGGTGATAGAGGTTAGGACCTTGGGTAGCTTTAAGAAGAGACTGGACAAATATATGAGTCGGAGGGGCTGGGTTTGATTGGTGTCAAGGGGTACGGGAGTTATTTCTTGAGTAGCTTTAGGTAGATGTCGTTTTGATAAGGACCTGCCTCGTATGGGCCAGTAGGCCTTCTGCAGTGTTCCTACATTCTTATGTTCTTATGTGTCATGTACCCTCGTGTCATGTTCCCTCGTGTCATGTACCCTCGTGTCATGTACCCTCGTGTCATGTTACCTCGTGTCATGTATCCTCGTGTCATATACCCTCGTGTCATGTACCCTCGTGTCATGTACCCTCGTGTCATGTTCCCTCGTGTCATGTACCCTCGTGTCATGTTACCTCGTGTCATGTATCCTCGTGTCATATACCCTCGTGTCATGTACCCTCGTGTCATGTTCCCTCGTGTCATGTACCCTCGTGTCATGTTCCCTCGTGTCATGTACCCTCGTGTCATATACCCTCGTGACATTAACCCTCGTGACATGTACCCTCGTGTCATGTTCCCTCGTGTCATGTACCCTCGTGTCATGCATCCTCGTGTCATGTTCCTCGTGTCATGTACCCTCGTGTCATGATCCCTCGTGTCATGTACCCTCGTGTCATGTTCCCTCGTGTCATGTACCCTCGGGTCATGTTCCCTCGTGTCATGTTCCGTCGTGTCATGTACCCTCGTGTCATGTTCCCTTCGTGTCATGTTCCCTCGTGTCATGATCCCTCGTGTCATGTACCCTCGTGTCATGTACCCTCGTGTCATGTTCCCTCGTGTCATTTACCCTCGTGTCATGTACCCTCGTGTCATGTTCCCTCGTGTCATGTACCCTCGTGTCATGTTACCTCGTGTCATATACTCTTGTGTCATGTACCCTCGTGTCATGTTACCTCGTGTCATGTATCCTCGTGTCATATACACTCGTGTCATGTACCTTCGTGTCATGTACCCTCGTGTCATGTACCCTCGTGTCATGTACCCTCGTGTCATGTACCCCTCGTGTCATGTACCCTCGGGTCATGTTCCCTCGTGTCATGTACCCTCGGGTCATGTTCCCTCGTGTCATGTACCCTCGTGTCATGTACCCTCGTGTCATTTACGCTCGTGTCATGTTCCCTCGTGTCATGTACCCTCGGGCCATGTTCCCTCGTGTCATGTACCCTCGAGTCATGTTCCCTCGTGTCATGTACCTTCGTGTCATGTACCTTCGTGTTCCTGGCCATAATAATCGAAGACAGGTAGTGTTGTATGGCCTGATGTACCTGGCCATATAATCGAAGACAGGTAGTGTTGTATGGCCTGATGTACCTGGCCATAATGATCGAGGACAGTGTTGTATGACCTCTTGTACCAGGCCATAATGATCGAAGACAGTTAGTGTTGTATGGCCTGATGTACCTGGCCATAATGGTCGAAAACAGTGTTGTATGGCCTGGTGTACCTGGCCATAATGATCGAAGACAGTGTTGTATGGCCTGATGTACCTGGCCATAATGATCGAGGACAGTGTTGTATGGCCTCTTGTACCAGGCCATAATGATCGAAGACAGTTAGTGTTGTATGGCCTGATGTACCTGGCCATAATGATCGAAGTCAGTGTTGTATGGCCTGTTGTACCTGTATGTAAAGTAAAAGGACACAAGTGCAACTAATGTGACATTTATTGTGGCAACGTTTCGCTCTCCAGGAGCTTTATCAAGCCATGGCTTGATAAAGCTCCTGGAGAGCGAAACGTTGCCACAATAAATGTCACATTAGTTGCACTTGTGTCCTTTTACTTTACATATTGTCGGTAATTCTACCAACCTTATTACAATCTGTTGTACCTGGCCATAATGGTCGAAGACAGTGTTGTATGGCCTGGTGTACCTGGCCATAATGATCGAAGACAGTGTTGTATGGCCTGATGTACCTGGCCATAATGATCGAGGACAGTGTTGTATGGCCTCTTGTACCTGGCCATAATGGTCGAAGACAGTGTTGTATGGCCTGGTGTACCTGGCCATAATGATCGAGGACAGTGTTGTATGGCCTGGTGTACCTGGCCATAATGATCGAAGACAGTGTTGTATGGCCTGATGTACCTGGCCATAATGGTCGAAGACAGTGTTGTATGGCCTGGTGTACCTGGCCATAATGATCGAAGACAGTGTTGTATGACCTGGTGTACCTGGCCATAATGATCGAAGACAGTGTTGTATGGCCTGGTGTACCTGGCCATAATGATCGAAGACAGTGTTGTATGGCCTGGTGTACCTGGCTATAACGATCGATCACCAACAACGGTTAATAAAACAGTCCGGGAATGTTAAGAAAAAAAGCTACTTCAAAATATTTTTATAATACGATATATAGTGAGTACCATGTTGTGCTGAGTCAGTGTTGTCAAACTTGCAGAGAAGGCTCGCTGCCGGTGCCTGATCAACAGACTGCTTGACCAGGCAAGAGACAGAAAAACCCTTGAAACCTACCACAGGTATGCCACAGAGAGGCACTGCAGAGGAGGAGAGCAGAGAGAACAAGCTAAAGATTGGACTTGAAAGAATTTGAGAAAGTGTTCAAACATCACGTAAAACTCTCGTGTGTACATGCGAAAGGTACACACACACACACACACACACACACACACGCACACACACACACACACACACACACACACACACACACACACACACACACACACACACACACACACACACACACGCACGCACACGCAGGCAACAACGAGTCATGGTACGTAATGATGTATCACAGTGGGCACCTGTGACGAGCGGGGTCCCACAGGGGTCGGTCCTAGGACCAGTGCTATTTTTGGTATATGTGAACGACATGATGGAAGGGTTAGACTCAGAAGTGTCCCTGTTTGCAGATGATGTGAAGTTAATGAGGAGAATTAAATCTGATGAGGACCAGGCAGGACTTCAAAGAGACCTGGACAGACTGGACACCTGGTCCAGCAAATGGCTTCTCGAATTTAATCCTGCCAAATGCAAAGTCATGAAGATAGGGGAAGGGCACAGAAGACCACAGACAGAGTATAGGCTAGGTGGCCAAAGACTGCAAACCTCACTCAAGGAGAAAGATCTTGGGGTGAGTATAACACCGAGCATGTCTCCGGAAGCACACATCAATCAGATAACTGCTGCAGCATATGGGGGCCTGGTAAACCTGAGAACAGCATTCCGATACCTTAGTAAGGAATCATTCAAGACACTGTACACCGTGTATGTCAGGCCCATACTGGAGTATGCAGCACCTGTTTGGAACCCGCACTTGATAAAGCACGTCATGAAACTAGAGAAAGTACAAAGGTTTGCGACAAGGTTAGTTCCAGAGCTAAGGGGAATGTCCTATGAAGAAAGATTAAGGGAAATCGGCCTGACGACACTGGAGGACAGGAGGGTCAGGGGAGACATGATAACGACATATAAAATACTGCGTGGAATAGACAAGGTGGACAAAGACAGGATTTCCCAGGGAGGACACAGAAACAAGAGGCCACAATTGGAAGTTGAAGACACAAATGAGTCAGAGAGATAGTAGGAAGTATTTCTTCAGTCATAGAGTTGTAAGGCAGTGGAATAGCCTAGAAAATGACGTAGTGGAGGCAGGAACCATACACAGTTTTAAGACGAGGTTTGATAAAGCTCATGGAGCGGGGAGAGAGAGGGCCTAGTAGCAACCGGTGAAGAGGCGGGGCCAGGAGCTAGGACTCGACCCCTGCAACCACAAATAGGTGAGTACACATGACATGATAACGACATATAAAATACTGCGCGGAATAGACAAGTTGGACAAAGACGGGATGTTCCAGAGAAGGGACACAGATACAAGAGGTCACAGTTGGAAGTTGAAGACTCAGATAAATCAAAGGGATGTTAGGAAGTATTTCTTCAGTCATAGAGTAGTCAGGCCGTGGAATAGCCTAGAAAGTCACGTAGTGGAGGCGGGAACCATACATAGTTTTAAGGCGAGGTATGATAAAGCTCATGGGGCAGGGAGAGAGAGGACCTAGTAGCAGTCAGCGAAGAGGCGGGGCCAGGAGCTATGTCTCGACCCCTTCAACCACAAATAGGTGAGTACACACACACACACACACACACACACACACACACACACACACACACACACACACACACACACTCATTAAATAATTCACAGTGGTTTTCAGTTTACACTGAGCAAACAAGGTGTGTCAAGAGGTACTTAATGTAGGTACTGTGAAGGTGCGAAGCTGATGTACCGCAGTCAGTCATGGGTAAGATTCTGTTGGTGTTGGTGCTGGTGTTGTGGTGGTAGTGTTGGAGCTAGTGATGTTGGTGCTGGTGTTGTCGTGGTACTGTTGGTGCTAGTGGTGTTGGTGCTGGTGTTGTGGTGGTACTGTTGGTGCTAGTGGTGTTGGTGCTGGTGTTGTGGTGGTACTATTGGTGCTAGTGCTGTTGGTGCTGGTGTTGTGATGGTACTGTTGGTGCTAATTCTATTGGTGCTAGTGGTGATGGTGTTGTGGTGGTACTGTTGGTGCTATTGGTGTTGGTGCTGGTGTTGTGGTGGTACTGTTGGAGCTAGTGATGTTGGTGCTGGTATTGTGGTGGTACTGTTGGTGCTAGTGGTGTTGGTGCTGGTGTTGTGGTGGTACTGTTGGTGCTAGTGGTGTTGGTGCTGGTGTTGTGATGGTAGTGTTGGTGCTAGTTCTGTTGGTGCTAGTGGTGTTGGTGCTGGTGTTGTGGTGGTACTGTTGGAGCTAGTGATGTTGGTGCTGGTGTTGTGGTGGTACTGTTGGGGCTAGTGGTGTTGGTGCTGGTGTTGTGATGGTAGTGTTGGTGCTGGTGTTGTGATGGTAGTGTTGGTGCTAGTGGTGTTGGTGCTGGTGTTGTGGTGGTACTGTTGGAGCTAGTGGTGTTGGTGCTGGTGTTGTGGTGCTAGTGTTGGTGCTGGTGTTGTGGTGCTAGTGTTGGTGCTGGTGTTGTGGCGCTAGTGTTGGTGCTAGTGGTGTTGGTGGTGGTGTTGTGGTGCTAGTGTTCGTGCTAGCGGTATTGGTGCTAGTGGTGTGGGCGTTGTGGTGCTATTATTGGTGCTATTGTTGGTGCTAGTGGTGTTGGTAGTGGTGTTGTATTGCTAGTGTTGATGCATGTGGTGTTGGTGCTGGTGTTGTGTTGCTAGTGCTAGTGTGTTGGGGCTAGTGTTGTGGTGCTCGTGTTTTGGTGCTAGTGCTGTTGGTGCTGGTGCTGTGGTGCTAGTGTTCATGCTAGTGGTGTTGGTGCTGGTGATGTGGTACTAGTTTTGGTGCTAGTGGTGTTGGTGCTGGTATTGTGGTGCTAGTGTTGGTTATAGTGGTATTGGTGCTGGTGTTGTGCTGCTAGTGTTGGTGCTAATGGTGTTGGTGCTGGTGTTGTGGTGCTAGTGTTCATGCTAGTGGGGTTGGTGTTGTGGTGCTAGTGTTGATGCCGGTGTTGAGGTGCTAGTGTTGATGCTGGTGCTGAGGTGCTAGTGTTGGTGCTGGTGTTGTGGTACTAGTGTTGGTGTTAGTGGTGTTGGTGCTGGTATTGTGGTGCTAGTGTTGGTGCTAGTGGTATTGGTGCTGGTGTTTTGGTGCTAGTGTTGGTGCTAGTGGTGTTGGTGCTGGTGTTGTGGCGCTAGTGTTCATGCTAGTGGTGTTGGTGTTGTGGTACTAGTGTTGATGCTGGTGTTGTGGTGCTAGTGTTGATGATAGTGTTGTGGTCCTAGTGTTGATGACAGTGTTGTGGTGCTAGTGTTAATGCTGGTGTTGTGGTGCTAGTGTTAATGCTAGTGTTGTGGTACTAGTGTTGTGGTAGTGTATATGCTAATGTTGATGCTGGTGTTATGGTGCTAGTGTTGATACTGGTGTTGTAGTGCTAGTGTTTTGGTAGTGCGGTGCTAGTGTTGACGCTGGTATTGTAGTGCTATTGTTGGTGCTAATGTTATTGTGCTAATGTTTTTGGTGCTATTGTTGGTGCTATTGTTGGTGCTAGTGTTGTGGTGCTACTGTCGGTGTTAGTGTGTGATGCTAGTGCTGATGCTGGTGTTGTGGTGCTAATGTTGGTGTTATGGTGCTAATGTTGGTGTTATGGTGCTAGTGTTGGTGCTAGTGGTGTTGGTGCTAGTGGTGTTGGTGCTGGTGTTGTGGTGCTATTGGTCATGCTAGTGGTGTTGGTATTGGTGTTGTGCTGCTGGTGTTGAGTTGCTAGTGTTGATGCTGGTGTTATGGTGCTAGTGTTGATGTTGGTTTTGTGGTTCTAGTGCTGATGCTAGTTTTGTTGTGCTAGTGCTGATGCTGGTGTTTTTTCGTGCTAGTGTTGGTGCTAGTGTTGTGGTAATAGTGTTGATGTTGGTGTTGTGGTGCTAGCATTGATGGTAGTTTTGTGGTCCTAGTCTTGATGCTTTTGTTGTGGTGCTAGTGTTGATGCTGGTGTTTTGGTGCTAGTGTTGATGCTAACGTTGTGGTGCTATTGTTGTTGCTGGTGTTGTGGTGCTAGTGCTCATGCTGGTGTTGTGGTGCTAGTGTTGATGCTAGTGTTGTGGTACTAGTGTTGTTGTACTAGTGTTGTGCTAGTGTTTATGCTAGTGTTGTCGTGCTAGTGTTGATGCTGGTGTTGTGGTGCTAGTGTTGATGATAGTGTTCTGGTGCTAGTGTGGTGCTAATGTTGACGCTGGTGTTGTAGTGTTATTGTTGGTGCTAATGTTATTGTGCTAATGTTTTTGGTGCTATTGTTGGTGCTAGAGTTGTGGTGCTAGTGTTGGTGTTAGTGTGTGATGCTAGTGCTGATGCTGGTGTTGTGGTTCTAGTGTTGGTGTTATGGTGCTAGTGTTGGTGCTAGTGTAGTGGTGCTATTGTTGGTGCTAGAGTTGTGGTGCTAGTGTTGGTATTAGTGTGTGATGCTAGTGCTGATGCTGGTGTTGTGGTGCTAGTGTTGGTGTTATGGTGCTAGTGTTGGTGTTATGGTGCTAGTGTTGGTGCTAGTGTAGTGGTGCTATTGTTGGTGCTAGAGTTGTGGTGCTAGTGTTGGTGTTAGTGTGTGATGCTAGTGCTGATGCTAGAGTTGTGGCGCTAGTGTTGGTGTTATGGTGCTAGTGTTGGTGCTAGTGTAGTGGTGCTATTGTTGGTGCTAGAGTTGTGGTGCTAGTGTTGGTGTTAGTGTGTGATGCTAGTGCTGATGCTGGTGTTGTGGTGCTAGTGTTGGTGTTATGGTGCTAGTGTTGGTGCTAGTGTAGTGGTGCTAGTGTAGTGGTGCTATTGTTGGTGCTAGAGTTGTGGTGCTAGTGTTGGTGTTAGTGTGTGATGCTAGTACTGATGCTGGTGTTGTGGCGCTAGTGTTGGTGTTATGGTGCTAGTGTTCGTGCTAGTGTAGTGGTGCTATTGTTGGTGCTAGAGTTGTGGTGCTAGTGTTGGTGTTAGTGTGTGATGCTAGTGCTGATGCTGGTGTTGTGGCGCTAGTGTTGGTGTTATGGTGCTAGTGTTGGTGTTATGGTGCTAGTGTTGGTGCTAGTGTAGTGGTGCTATTGTTGGTGCTAGAGTTGTGGTGCTAGTGTTGGTGTTAGTGTGTGATGCTAGTGCTGATGCTGGTGTTGTGGCGCTAGTGTTGGTGTTATGGTGCTAGTGTAGTGGTGCTATTGTTGGTGCTAGAGTTGTGGTGCTAGTGTTGGTGTTATGGTGCTAGTGTTGGTGCTAGTGTAGTGGTGCTATTGTTGGTGCTAGAGTTGTGGTGCTAGTGTTGGTGTTAGTGTGTGATGCTAGTGCTGATGCTGGTGTTATGGTGCTAGTGTTGGTGTTATGGTGCTAGTGTTGGTGCTAGTGTAGTGGTGCTATTGTTGGTGCTAGAGTTGTGGTGCTAGTGTTGGTGTTAGTGTGTGATGCTAGTGTTGATGCTGGTGTTGTGGCGCTAGTGTGGGTGTTATGGTGCTAGTGTTGGTGCTAGTGTAGTGGTGCTATTGTTGGTGCTAGAGATGTGGTGCTAGTGTTGGTGTTAGTGTGTGATGCTAGTGCTGATGCTGGTGTTGTGGCGCTAGTGTTGGTGTTATGGTGCTAGTGTTGGTGCTAGTGTAGTGGTGCTATTGTTGGTGCTAGAGTTGTGGTGCTAGTGTTGGTATTAGTGTGTGATGCTAGTGCTGATGCTGGTGTTGTGGCGCTAGTGTTGGTGTTATGGTGCTAGTGTTGGTGCTAGTGTAGTGGTGCTATTGTTGGTGCTAGAGTTGTGGTGCTAGTGTTGGTGTTAGTGTGTGATGCTAGTGCTGATGCTGGTGTTGTGGCGCTAGTGTTGGTGTTATGGTGCTAGTGTTGGTGCTAGTGTAGTGGTGCTATTGTTGGTGCTAGAGTTGTGGTGCTAGTGTTGGTGTTATGGTGCTAGTGTTGGTGCTAGTGTAGTGGTGCTATTGTTGGTGCTAGAGTTGTGGTGCTAGTGTTGGTGTTAGTGTGTGATGCTAGTGCTGATGCTGGTGTTGTGGTGCTAGTGTTGGTGTTATGGTGCTAGTGTTGGTGCTAGTGTAGTGGTGCTATTGTTGGTGCTAGAGTTGTGGTGCTAGTGTTGGTGTTAGTGTGTGATGCTAGTGCTGATGCTGGTGTTGTGGCGCTAGTGTTGGTGTTATGGTGCTAGTGTTGGTGCTAGTGTAGTGGTGCTATTGTTGGTGCTAGAGTTGTGGTGCTAGTGTTGGTATTAGTGTGTGATGCTAGTGCTGATGCTGGTGTTGTGGTGCTAGTGTTGGTGTTATGGTGCTAGTGTTGGTGCTAGTGTTGGTGCTAGTGTAGTGGTGCTATTGTTGGTGCTAGAGTTGTGGTGCTAGTGTTGGTGTTAGTGTGTGATGCTAGTGCTGATGCTGGTGTTGTGGCGCTAGTGTTGGTGTTATGGTGCTAGTGTTGGTGCTAGTGTAATGGTGCTATTGTTGGTGCTAGAGTTGTGGTGCTAGTGTTGGTGTTAGTGTATGATGCTAGTGCTGATGCTGGTGTTGTGGCGCTAGTGTTGGTGTTATGGTGCTAGTGTTGGTGCTAGTGTAGTGGTGCTATTGTTGGTGCTAGAGTTGTGGTGCTAGTGTTGGTGTTAGTGTGTGATGGTAGTGTTGATGCTGGTGTTGTGGCGCTAGTGTTGGTGTTATGGTGCTAGTGTTGGTGCTAGTGTAGTGGTGCTATTGTTGGTGCTAGAGTTGTGGTGCTAGTGTTGGTGTTAGTGTGTGATGCTAGTGCTGATGCTGGTGTTGTGGCGCTAGTGTTGGTGTTATGGTGCTAGTGTTGGTGTTATGGTGCTAGTGTTGGTGCTAGTGTAGTTATGCTATTGTTGGTGCTAGAGTTGTGGTGCTAGTGTTGGTGTTAGTGTTTGATGCTAGTGCTGATGCTGGTGTTGTGGCGCTAGTGTTGGTGTTATGGTGCTAGTGTTGGTGTTATGGTGCTAGTGTTGGTGCTAGTGTAGTGGTGCTATTGTTGGTGCTAGAGTTGTGGTGCTAGTGTTGGTGTTAGTGTGTGATGCTAGTGCTGATGCTGGTGTTGTGGCGCTAGTGTTGGTGTTATGGTGCTAGTGTTGGTGTTATGGTGCTAGTGTTGGTGCTAGTGTAGTGGTTCTATTGTTGGTGCTAGAGTTGTGGTGCTAGTGTTGGTGTTAGTGTGTGATGCTAGTGCTGATGCTGGTGTTGTGGCGCTAGTGTTGGTGTTATGGTGCTAGTGTTGGTGTTATGGTGCTAGTGTTGGTGCTAGTGTAGTGGTGCTATTGTTGGTGCTAGAGTTGTGGTGCTAGTGTTGGTGTTAGTGTGTGATGCTAGTGCTGATGCTGGTGTTTTGGCGCTAGTGTTGGTGTTATGGTGCTAGTGTTGGTGCTAGTGTAGTGGTGCTATTGTTGGTGCTAGAGTTGTGGTGCTAGTGTTGGTGTTAGTGTGTGATGCTAGTGCTGATGCTAGTGTTGTGGCGCTAGTGTTGGTGTTATGGTGCTAGTGTTGGTGCTAGTGTAGTGGTGCTATTGTTGGTGCTAGAGTTGTGGTGCTAGTGTTGGTATTAGTGTGTGTGATGCTAGTGCTGATGCTGGTGTTGTGGTGCTAGTGTTGGTGTTATGGTGCTAGTGTTGGTGCTAGTGTAGTGGTGCTATTGTTGGTGCTAGAGTTGTGGTGCTAGTGTTGGTATTAGTGTGTGTGCTAGTGCTGATGCTGGTGTTGTGGTGCTAGTGTTGGTGTTATGGTGCTAGTGTTGGTGCTAGTGTAATGGTGCTATTGTTGGTGCTAGGGATGATGTTCATACTGGTATTGTTTTGCTAGTTTTCGTTCTGATAGTGATTGAACTTGTGACGGTGGTGGTACTGCAGAGAGTACTGGAGACAGCAGGAAAGATACGGTAGATATCAGAGCTAGCAGGTAGACCAGCAACAGCAGCAGGAAGAGGAGCAACAACAGCAGCAGGTAAGTCAGCAACAAAAGCAGCAGGTAGGTCAGCAACAACAGCAGCAGGGAAAAGCAGAGGGAAACAGGACGGTACAACATTAACCTATGCTCTGCTGTTTCTGCGAAATGTCGAGAAGGAGCACTGATGTGTGCTGGAGATGATAATTGTGATGATGGAAATATAAACACATAAGCAGTATAATGTGATCCTTTATTGACAACGTTTCGCCCATGCAGTGGGCTTTATCAAGTCACAAACAGATCTACCTGAGTGGAACATACATGGCTACGTAGATGAATAGTTCAGAGAACCGACAAGTTGATAAATTAGACATATATGCAACACTTGGGTTCTCTGAACCATTCATCTACATAGCCACGTATGTTTCACCCAGGTAGATCTGTTTGTGACTTGATAAAGCCCACTGCGTGGGCGAAACGTTGTCAACAAAGGATCACATTTGTTTCCAATTGTGATGAGGCTGGGGATAATGATAATGATGCTGGATATGATAATATTGATGGTGAAAATGGTGTGAATGATTGAGATGAAGGAGATGGAGTTGGTGTGAATGATATAATGGTATGAATGATGGTGACAATAATGCAGAGATGATCTGAATGATAGAGATAATTAAAATGATGGTGATATTGGTGACAGTGAATATGGTGACACTGAAAATTAGCATATTTATAATGACGTTCCAAGGGTTCAAGGGTTAGTTTAGTTCATAATCTTTATCATCCAACCCGTACCCATCCTGTGGGCTGTGGTCAACCCAAACCCAACCTGTGGGATGTGGTCAACCCAAACCCAACCTGTGGGCTGTGGTCAACCCATACCCATCCTGTGGGCAGTAGTCAACCTATACCCATTGTGTGGGCGGTAGTCAACCCATACCCATCCTGTGAGCGGTAGTCAAAGGATTACAGAGGTACATAATGGGTCCAGGGACTGGACCCCAAAGTTTTGATAGCTGAACAAGTTACGAAGGTAATGAACAATTTACATGTTTATATCTGGTCAAGATAAGCCTTAATTGGACAAAAAGGTGACAACGGCTTTACAGACTGTCTCCCGGGCTTGTCTACTGACGCTCATGGAAGGTTTTAAGTGTATCTTCGTACATTTGGTCTTAAGCCTGGCCAACAAACAACTGTTTATTTGTTCTATACAGAGTTTCCCTTCACTAGGAAGTGTTCCATTATGGAAGAGTTGCGGGCAAGACGAAGTACCTGGTGAAGTTGTAGGTAACACGTAGTACCTGGTGAAGGTGTTTCTCAGACATTGCCACCTCTACGCTTTTATCTTCATGAAGCCTCTTGCCAGTATGGAGGGAGTGTCCGCTCTAAGCCATAAAAGAAAATGAACCGTTGACTGTAGCCAGTGGAATGACGTGTCCTTGGCTGTGTACATAGTATTAAGTGTCTCGTGTATACAGTATTAAGTGACTCACGAAATCGTAATGACACGATGGCAAACAATCCATACCACGACGAGTGAGTCGTATATAGTATTAAGTATCCTGTTAGGTGTCCTGTGTATATAGTATTAAGTGTCCTGTGTATATAGTATTAAGTGTCCTGTGTATATTGTATTAAGTGTCCCGTCCATATAGTATGCACGATAGTAGGTGTGAATGTTTTGTATATCGAGCATATTTAGACTTATGAAGTGAGTGCGTATGTGTTGTCTGGTAGCAGATTGAATGCTCATCATAACAGCTAATTCTTACTGAGTAACGATGAGTTTCACGTGCTTAGTTAGCATGACCAGATACCATGAGCGAAGAAGGGTACAGAGTGGTACAAAGTAACCTTGTTTGCTGTACACACAGTATTTTTTAACGAGTTCCTACAATACTGGAATTTTATTTTAGATACGCATTGGCTGTGGATGTTAAATTTTAGGATGCAAACTCTATCTCTAATATCCGACAAGTTTGTCTGATACTATCTTCGGAGCATTGTCGTAAGGAAAAGTTATTCACTTTCTTCTAACTGCCTATTCACTTCAGAAGTGTCTGCTAGTTTAACTATTTTAACTAGAGATATAAGAGTATGATCCTCAGTAAAAGCAGGAATATCTGGACTTACACACTAGAAAGTCGTCCAGTAACACCAACTGCAAAAGTTCACTAAAGTTTGAGACTTTCGCAGATTTGTACCGCTTTAGTAAATATCCTCGACTGTTCCCGAGCCAAATCCAGGTGTTTGTCCAGGCCCACTTTTTTTTTTTTAGGTGAAGTCCCAGCTATATTTGACAGGGACACTCATAACACCCAAACACTGTTGTTATAACAACATTGTATTGTATGACATAGTTCTCGTCACAAAAGCAAGCTACATACTACCGTGCTCTCCACAACATAGCTGTGTCAACAAGTGCGACCCAGTACTGACAGGGGCACTTAAAAAATCGAGCCTGATTCTCGAATGATTTGAAAAATTTATTTGGTTCGTCTTCACAAAAAAATGGTATTAATACTACAAATTTTCTGCTAACTAAAATGATGAACATTGTTACGAAAATATTGTCTCCTCTCAATCTCTCTATCATACCCTTCCTTAGCAAATACACGCTGTTATTTGGTCGACTCCAGATTCATCTTCGCTAATTCAAGGGCAAGTTAACGCTCGTGGCCTCTTATGGGATGCTACCTCAACAAGCACATCACCAGGCATACCATCAGGGGTATGATTACCATTATGAATAAGGAAATGGAGGGGAGAGGATTGGAAACGGAAGGGAGAGGAAGGGAACGGACAGTATCACGAGCTTGATATACATTAGACACACTAGGGAGAGATGCAGCACTCTAATTACTGTATCACACATTAGTTTGCTGTGTATTAACTAACGAAGCTGCTGTGTTATTGATTTCCTTCTAATATTCTATATCAATAGAAGAAGCAACTCGCCAGCAACGCTGAATCATTAAATAAGAGAGAATTAAAAGTAAGTGAAGTGTCTAACTCTCGTTGTTGGCATCAGATACAAAGCGACAAACAGGACACACACAATACATAAATAACCCGCACATAGGAGAAAGAAGCTTATGACGACGTTTCGGTCAGACTTGGACTATTGACTAGTTACATTAACACACAAACGTGAGGAAAAGCATCCGATGTCATGCAGCAGTTACATTATGATGAGTCTGGAGTACCAGTTCGTGCTATGCACCAGCACTGTAATGAGCAAGTCAAAAAACATGTAGTATACACCGCTAGAACATGTATAAATATATACAACTATGTATAGAGCTCAGGGACAAGTAAAACCTGGTAGTGAACAGAGTTTTGGAGAAAGTATGAGATGACCGTCATACAGAAAGATCTAAAATGATATTATCCAGTCAGAGGCAGGAAAGTGTCCGGGACAGTGAGCTGTTCTTGGAAGCGAGGTAATCTCGCCAACCCGCTCTGTGGAACATCAGACAGCATCCTCGGCACCTAGATAGCATCCCGTACAAGGATGGTGCACTCATCTACTCCAATAATAGCTAACCGTGTTCCAAGCTGGTTAAGAAGACTTTCAGGGAAGTGGTTTTTGTATGGCTCAGGTTGAATAAAAAGACAAAATGTTCCAACTGAGAGGTAAATGAGACTGATCTGACAGAAACACCAACCTAATATAACTGGTGCAGCCATACTACACTAGGACCTGTACTGACAATACTCACACAACAGCAGCAACAATAACAATTCTCACACAGCAGCAGCACCAACACTAACAATACTCACACAGCAGCACCAACACTAACAATACTCACACAGCAGCAACAGCACTAACAATACTCACACAGCAGCAACAGCACTAACAATACTCACACAGCAACAACAGCACCAACAATACTCACACAGCAGCAACAGCACTAACAATACTCACACAGCAGCAACAGCACTAACAATACTCACACAGCAGCAACAGCACTAACAATACTCACACAGCAGCACCAACACTAACAATACTCACACAGCAGCAACAGCACTAACAATACTCACACAGCAACAACAGCACCAACAATACTCACACAGCAGCAACAGCACCAACAATACTCACACAGCAGCAACAGCACTAACAATACTCACACAGCAGCAACAGCACTAACAATACTCAAACAACAGCAACAGCACTAACAATACTCACACAACAGCAACAACACTAACAATACTCACACAGCAGCAACAGCACCAACAATACTCACACAGCAGCAACAGCACTAACAATACTCACACAGCAGCAACAGCACTAACAATACTCACACAACAGCAACAGCACTAACAATACTCACACAACAGAAACAGCACTAACAATACTCACACAGCAGCAACAGCACCAACAATACTCACACAGCAGCAACAACACTAACAATACTCACACAGCAGCAACAGCACCAACAATACTCACACAGCAGCAACAGCACTAACAATACTCACACAGCAGCAACAGCACAAACAATACTCACACAACAGCAACAGCGCTAACAATACTCACACAGCAGCAACAACACTAACAATACTCACACAACAGCAACAACACTAACAATATTCACACAACAGCAACAGCACTAACAATACTCACACAACAGCGACAACACTAACAATACTCACACAGCAGCAACAGCACCAACAATACTCACACAGCAGCAACAGCACTAACAATACTCACACAGCAGCAACAGCACTAACAATACTCACACAACAGCAACAGCACCAACAATACTCACACAGCAGCAACAGCACTAACAATACTCACACATCAACAACAGCACCAACAATACTCACACAGCAGCAACAGCACCAACAATACTCACACAGCAGCAACAGCACCAACAATACTCACACAGCAGCAACAGCACTAACAATACTCACACAACAGCAACAGCACCAACAATACTCACACAGCAGCAACAGCACTAACAATACTCACACAGCAGCAACAGCACCAACAATACTCACACAGCAACAACAGCACTAACAATACTCACACAGCAGCAACAGCACCAACAATACTCACACAGCAACAACAGCACTAACAATACTCACACAACAGCAACAGCACAAACAATACTCACACAGCAGCAACAGCACTAACAATACTCACACAGCAGCAACAGCACTAACAATACTCACACAACAGCAACAGCACCAACAATACTCACACAGCAGCAACAGCACTAACAATACTCACACAACAGCAACAGCACCAACAATACTCACACAGCAGCAACAGCACCAACAATACTCACACAGCAGCAACAGCACTAACAATACTCACACAGCAGCAACAGCACCAACAATACTCACACAGCAGCAACAGCACCAACAATACTCACACAGCAGCAACAGCACCAACAATACTCACACAGCAGCAACAGCACCAACAATACTCACACAGCAGCAACAGCACCAACAATACTCACACAGCAGCAACAGCACTAACAATACTCACACAACAGCAACAGCACCAACAATACTCACATAGCAGCAACAGCACTAACAATACTCACACAGCAACAACAGCACCAACAATACTCACACAGCAGCAACAGCACCAACAATACTCACACAGCAGCAACAGCACCAACAATACTCACACAGCAGCAACAGCACCAACAATACTCACACAGCAGCAACATCACCAACAATACTCACACAGCAGCAACAGCACTAACAATACTCACACAACAGCAACAACACTAACAATACTCACACAGCAGCAACAGCACCAACAATACTCACACAGCAGCAACAGCACCAACAATACTCACACAGCAGCAACAGCACCAACAATACTCACACAGCAGCAACAGCATCAACAATACTCACACAGCAACAACAGCACTAACAATACTCACACAGCAGCAACAGCACCAACAATACTCACACAGCAGCAACAGCACCAACAATACTCACACAGCAGCAACAGCACTAACAATACTCACACAGCAGCAACAGCACCAACAATACTCACACAGCAGCAACAGCACTAACAATACTCACACAGCAGCAACAGCACCAACAATACTCACACAGCAGCAACAGCACCAACAATACTCACACAGCAACAACAGCACTAACAATACTCACACAGCAGCAACAGCACCAACAATACTCACACAGCAGCAACAGCACCAACAATACTCACACAGCAGCAACAGCACCAACAATACTCACACAGCAGCAACAGCACCAACAATACTCACAGCAGCAGCAACAGCACCAACAATACTCACACAGCAGCAACAGCACCAACAATACTCACACAGCAGCAACAGCACCAACAATACTCACACAGCAGCAACAACACCAACAATACTCACACAGCAGCAACAGCACCAACAATACTCACACAGCAGCAACAGCACCAACAATACTCACACAGCAACAACAGCACTAACAATACTCACACAGCAGCAACAGCACCAACAATACTCACACAGCAGCAACAGCACCAACAATACTCACACAGCAGCAACAGCACCAACAATACTCACACAGCAGCAACAGCACCAACAATACTCACAGCAGCAGCAACAGCACCAACAATACTCACACAACAGCAACAACACTAACAATACTCACACAACAGCAACAGCACCAACAATACTCACACATCAACAACAGCACTAACAATACTCACACAACAGCAACAGCACTAACAATACTCACACAGCAGCAACAGCACCAACAATACTCACACAGCAGCAACAGCACCAACAATACTCACACAACAGCAACAGCACTAACAATACTCACACAGCAGCAACAGCACCAACAATACTCACACAGCAGCAGTAGCACCAACAATACTCACACAGCAGCAACAGCACTAACAATACTCACACAGCAGCAACAGCACCAACAATACTCACACAGCAGCAACAGCACTAACAATACTCACACAGCAGCAACAGCACTAACAATACTCACACAGCAGCAACAGCACTAACAATACTCACACAGCAGCAACAGCACCAACAATACTCACACAGCAGCAACAGCACTAACAATACTCACACAGCAGCAACAGCACCAACAATACTCACACAGCAGCAGTAGCACCAACAATACTCATACAGCAGCAACAGCACTAACAATACTCACACAGCAGCAACAGCACCAATAATACTCACACAGCAGCAACAGCACCAACAATGCTCACACAGCAGCAACAGCACCAACAATACTCACACAGCAGCAACAGCACCAACAATACTCACACAGCAGCAACAGCACCAACAATGCTCACACAGCAGCAGTAGCACCATCAATACTCACACAGCAGCAACAGCACCAACAATACTCACACAGCAGCAGTAGCACCAACAATACTCACACAGCAGCAACAGCACCAACAATACTCACACAGCAGCAACAGCACCAACAATACTCGCACAGCAGCAGTAGCACCAACAATACTCACACAGCAGCAACAGCACCAACAATACTCACACAGCAGCAACAGCACCAACAATACTCACACAGCAGCAACAGCACCAACAATACTCACACAGCAGCAGTAGCACCAACAATACTCACACAGCAGCAACAGCACCAACAATACTCACACAGCAGCAACAGCACTAACAATACTCACACAGCAGCAACAGCACTAACAATACTCACACAGCAGCAACAGCACGAACAATACTCACACAGCAGCAACAGCACCAACAATACTCACACAGCAACAACAGCACCAACAATACTCACACAGCAGCAACAGCACTAACAATACTCACACAGCAGCAACAGCACTAACAATACTCACACAGCAGCAACAACACCAACAATACTCACACAGCAGCAACAGCACCAACAATACTCGCACAGCAGCAACAGCACTAACAATACTCACACAGCAGCAACAGCACCAACAATACTCACACAGCAGCAACAGCACTAACAATACTCACACAGCAGCAACACCACCAACAATACTCACACAGCAGCAACAGCACTAACAATACTCACACAGCAGCAACAGCACTAACAATACTCACACAGCAGCAACAGCACTAACAATACTCACACAGCAGCAACAGCACCAACAATACTCACACAGCAGCAACAGCACCAACAATACTCACACAGCAGCAACAGCACTAACAATACTCACACAGCAGCAACAGCACCAACTATACCCACACAGCAGCAACAGCACCAACAATACTCACACAGCAGCAACAGCACCAACAATACTCACACAGCAACAACAGCACTAACAATACTCACACAGCAGCAACAGCACCAACAATACTCACACAGCAGCAACAGCACCAACAATACTCACACAGCAGCAACAGCACTAACAATACTCACAGCAGCAACAGCACCAACAATACTCACACAGCAGCAACAGCACCAACAATACTCACACAGCAGCAACAGCACCAACAATACTCACACAGCAGCAACAGCACCAACAATACTCACACAACAGCAACAGCACTAACAATACTCACACAGCAGCAACAGCCCTAACAATACTCACACAGCAGCAACAGCACCAACAATACTCACACAGAAGCAACAGCACCAACAATACTCACACAGCAGCAACAACACTAACAATACTCACACAGCAGCAACAGCACTAACAATACTCACACAGAAGCAACAGCACCAACAATACTTACACAGCAAGAACAGCACCAACAATACTCACACAGCAGCAACAGCACCAACAATACTCACACAACAGCAGCAGCACCAACAATACTCACACAGCAGCAACAGCACCAACAATACTCACACAGCAGCAACAGCACGAACAATACTCACACAACAGCAACAGCACCAACAATACTCACACAACAGCAACAGCACCAACAATACTCACACAGCAGCAACAGCACCAACAATACTCACACAACAGCAACAGCACCAACAATACTCACACAACAGCAACAGCACCAACAATACTCACACAGCAGCAACAGCACCAACAATACTCACACAACAGCAACAGCACCAACAATACCCACACAGCAGCAACAGCACCAACAATACTCACACAACAGCAACAGCACCAACAATACTCACACAGCAGCAACAGCACTAACAATACTCACACAGCAGCAACAGCACCAACAATACTCACACAGCAGCAACAGCACTAACAATACTCACACAGCAACAACAGCACTAACAATACTCACACAGCAGCAACAGCACCAATACTCACACAGCAGCAACAGCACCAACAATACTCACACCACAGCAACAGCACCAACAATACTCACACACCAGCAACACCACCAACAATACTCACACAGCAGCAACAGCACCAACAATACTCACACAGCAGCAACAGCACCAACAATACTCACACAGCAGCAACACCACCAACAATACTCACACAGCAGCAACAGCACCAACAATACTCACACAGCAGCAACAGCACCAACAATACTCACACAGCAGCAACAGCACCAACAATACTCACACAGCAGCAACACCACCAACAATACTCACACAGCAGCAACAGCACCAACAATACTCACACAGCAGCAATAGCACCAACAATACTCACACAGCAGTAACAGCACCAACAATACTCACACAGCAGCAACAGCACCAACAATACTCACACAGCAGCAACAGCACCAACAATACTCACACAGCAGCAACAGCACCAACAATACTCATACAGCAGCAACAGCACCAACAATACTCACACAGCAGCAACAGCACCAACAATACTCACACAGCAGCAACAGCACCAACAATACTCACACAGCAGCAACAGCACCAACAATACTCATACAGCAGCAACAGCACCAACAATACTCACACAGCAGCAACAGCACCAACAATACTCACACAGCAGCAACAGCACCAACAATACTCACACAGCAACAACAGCACCAACAATACTCACACAGCAGCAACAGCACCAACAATACTCACACAGCAGCAACAGCACTAACAATACTCACACAGTAGCAATAGCACTAACAATACTCACACAGCAGCAACTGCACCAACAATACTCACACAGCAGCAACAGCACAAACAATACTCACACAGCAGCAACAGCACTAACAATACTCACACAGCAGCAACAGCACTAACAATACTCACACAGCAGCAACAGCACTAACAATACTCACACAGTAGCAACAGCACTAACAATACTCACACAGCAGCAACTGCACCAACAATACTCACACAGCAGCAACAGCACAAACAATACTCACACAGCAGCAACAGCACTAACAATACTCACACAGCAGCAACAGCACCAACAATACTCACACAGCAGCAACAGCACTAACAATACTCACACAGTAGCAACAGCACTAACAATACTCACACAGCAGCAACTGCACCAACAATACTCACACAGCAGCAACAGCACAAACAATACTCACACAGCAGCAACAGCACTAACAATACTCACACAGCAGCAACAGCACCAACAATACTCACACAGCAGCAACAGCACTAACAATACTCACACAGCAGCAACAGCACCAACAATACTCACACAGCAACAACAGCACTAACAATACTCACACAGCAACAACAGCACCAACAATACTCACACATCTCTAGAAGACGTTTCATACAAACTGGTAGGAAAAAAAGTGGATCTTTGGAGTTACATTTGGGAGACGAAGTGGAACACGTGAGGAGAAGAACAATGGCAGGCGCAGAGAATACACGGGTCTCTTCTGCCTCCGCTGGATTACTGTTCCTGCTGCCTATCTTGCCTTCCAACCCTCTCGTTGCGTGTGTTCCTGCTGCCTATCCTGCCTTCTAACCCTCTCGTTGCGTGTGTTCCTGCTGCCTATCCTGCCTTCCAACCCTCTCGTTGCGTGTGTTCCTGCTGCCTATCCTGCCTTCCAACCCTCTCGTTGAGTGTGTTCCTGCTGCCTATCCTGACTTCCTACCCTCTCGTTGCGTGTGTTCCTGCTGCCTATCCTGCCTTCCAACCCTCTCGTTGCGTGTGTTCCTGCTGCCTATCCTGCCTTCCAACCCTCTCGTTGCGTGTGTTCCTGCTGCCTATCCTTCCTTCCAACCCTCTCGTTAGGTGTGTTCCTGCTGCCTATCCTGCTTTCCTACCCTCACGTTACGTGTGTTCCTGCTGCCTATCCTGCCTTCCTACCCTCACGTTACGTGTGTTCCTGCTGCCTATCCTGCCTTCCTACCCTCACGTTACGTGTGTTCCTGCTGCCTATCCTGCCTTCCAACCCTGTCGTTGCGTGTGTTCCTGCTGCCTATCCTGCCTTCCTACCCTCACGTTACGTGTGTTCCTGCTGCCTATCCTGCTTTCATACCCTCTCGTTACGTGTGTTCCTGCTGCCTATCCTGCCTTCCAACCCTCTCGTTGCGTGTGTTCCTGCTGCCTATCCTGCCTTCCTACCCTCTCGTTAGGTGTGTTCCTGCTGCCTATCCTGCTTTCCTACCCTCACGTTAGGTGTGTTCCTGCTGCCTATCCTGCCTTCCTACCCTCACGTTACGTGTGTTCCTGCTGCCTATCCTGCTTTCCAACCCTGTCGTTGCGTGTGTTCCTGCTGCCTATCCTGCCTTCCTACCCTCACGTTACGTGTGTTCCTGCTGCCTATCCTGCCTTCCTACCCTCACGTTACGTGTGTTCCTGCTGCCTATCCTGCCTTCCTACCCTCACGTTACGTGTGTTCCTGCTGCCTATCCTGCTTTCCTACCCTCTCGTTACGTGTGTTCCTGCTGCCTATCCTGCCTTCCTACCCTCACGTTACGTGTGTTCTTGCTGCCTATCCTGCCTTCCTACCCTCACGTTACGTGTGTTCCTGCTGCCTATCCTGCTTTCCAACCCTGTCGTTGCGTGTGTTCCTGCTGCCTATCCTGCCTTCCTACCCTCACGTTACGTGTGTTCCTGCTGCCTATCCTGCCTTCCTACCCTCACGTTACGTGTGTTCCTGCTGCCTATCCTGCTTTCCTACCCTCTCGTTACGTGTGTTCCTGCTGCCTATCCTGCCTTCCAACCCTCTCGTTGCGTGTGTTCCTGCTGCCTATCCTGCCTTCCTACCCTCACGTTACGTGTGTTCCTGCTGCCTATCCTGCTTTCCTATCCTCTCATCGGTATCATGTTCTACGACTCATACTGGCTTTCCACTTTTTTCTAAATAATAATAATAATAATAATAATAATAATAATAATAATAACAACAACTACAACAACAACAACAACTACAACAACAACAACAACAACAACAACAACAACAACAACAACAACACAATAATATTAATGATAACAATCACTAGCGAGTAAGACCTGAGAGACCCTCACGAGTTTAGCGCATTATCAGCAATAAGTACCCGGATTAATGGGATTCCAGATGCTTCCAGGTGACCACTATTTTTGACATGTTACGAGAACTCAAATATCAGAATACCAAACGATGACGTAGACATAAGAGAAACTAAAAAAAAAAATTGATGCATAATAGCGTCTGAAGGAAGGTGAGAGGAAGGAAAAATTATTTTGTGACAAATTCTCTGCTGAAGAGTACACGTATGTGTGTGTGTGTGTGTGTATATATATATATATTTATATATATATATATATATATATATATATATATATATATATATATATATATATATATATATGTATATATATATATATATATATATATATATATATATATATATATGCTCTTGGGAGATTCTGAAGAGAAGTTGCAGAGATTGGTGGATGAATTTGGTAGGGTGTGCAAAAGAAGAAAATTAAAGGTGAATACAGGAAAGAGTAAGGTTATGAGGATAACAAAAATATTAGGTGATGAAAGATTGGATATCAGATTGGAGGGAGAGAGTATGGAGGAGGTGAACATATTCAGATATTTGGGAGTGTACGTGTCAGCGGATGGGTCTATGAAAGATGAGGTGAATCATAGAATTGATGAGGGAAAAAGAGTGAGTGGTGCACTTAGGAGTCTGTGGAGACAAAGAACTTTGTCCTTGGAGGCAAAGAGGGGAATGTATGAGAGTATAGTTTTACCAACGCTCTTATATGGGTGTGAAGCATGGGTGATGAATGTTGCAGCGAGGAGAAGGCTGGAGGCAGTGGAGATGTCATGTCTGAGGGCAATGTGTGGTGTGAATATAATGCAGAGAATTCGTAGTTTGGAAGTTAGGAGGAGGTGCGGGATTACCAAAACTGTTGTCCAGAGGGCTGAGGAGGGGTTGTTGAGGTGGTTCGGACATGTAGAGAGAATGGAGCGAAACAGAATGACTTCAAGAGTGTATCAGTCTGTAGTGGAAGGAAGGCGGGGTAGGGGTCGGCCTAGGAAAGGTTGGAGGGAGGGGGTAAAGGAGGTTTTGTGTGCGAGGGGCTTGGACTTCCAGCAGGCATGCGTGAGCGTGTTTGATAGGAGTGAATGGAGACAAATGGTTTTTAATACTTGACGTGCTGTTGGAGTGTGAGCAAAGTAACATTTATGAAGGGATTCAGGGAAACCGGCAGGCCGGACTTGAGTCCTGGAGATGGGAAGTACAGTGCCTGCACTCTGAAGGAGGGGTGTTAATGTTGCAGTTTAAAAACTGTAGTGTAAAGCACCCTTCTGGCAAGACAGTGATGGAGTGAATGATGGTGAAAGTTTTTCTTTTTCGGGCCACCCTGCCTTGGTGGGAATCGGTCAGTGTGATAATAAAAAAAAAATAATAAAAATAATATATAGGGTGAATGGGTGTGCTCAGAGCACGTTTCCTGTATTCCTCTCTTCTTGAGTGATGTTCAGCTAACTTGCAGCATCGATTCTCTCTGAATATCTCAGTGATAGTATTGAGATTCATGAACTGAGGTTCACTGATGGAGTCAGGCTCTGGGATATTCTAACAGGCTCCTCAACCAGTCCTGTTTCCCTCACTATCTACAAACAGTCACATTGGGATGGCCCAGTAGTGGAGAATATAGCCTCAACAGTGCTTGAGAGTGTGTTGGGGAAGGACACAGTTCGCCTCCTGGCAGTGAGAGTTATTCATTCAAGGGATTTTCTGTTGTTACTGATTCCTCCCTAAATACACGCCTCAACACGTAAAGCATTTGTATTTCTGTTGCATTACGCTTTTCCGTCCCTATCCTTGCCAAGCACAGGTGTGTCAGCACTGGAGCATCGACAGACCGATTCGGGTACCATGGTCTTTTTTGCCACAGATCTGAGGGAAAGATCGCAAGGCATGAAGAGGATAGCATAACTAAGAGAAGCCTTGCAACAGCCAGATGCCCAGTAATACGGGAACCTTCCCATCTAAGCAGATGCGACAGCAGCCAGAAGAGTCCAGATGGAATTACCTTGCAGTCATGTACCCGTGGCAAGCAGGTGGTGTGAGACTACACTGTTGGCGTCCACACTCGTCATTATAGCTACCTCCGGTATACTGGGGAGGAAGGAGATGCAGCTGCCAACTTCAAGGAGTCCCAAAATTTAGAAAACTCTCTGAACTTGTTTATCATCCGTCATGATATGTTTGCTCCCATAGATTGAATAACCCTCGGTTCTTGGCAAAAGAGAGCATTCTCATTCTTGAAGGAGTTGGACAAGAGACTTATTAGGGGAGAAAAGGATCACAGAGCAGCCAGCTTTCTGCTCCAGCATCTCAGTGTTGCGGTTCAGAGGAGTAAGGACTATTGTATCCTGGGTAAGTGCCCCGGCTCAAAGGAGCTGGATAAAATCGATGAAATGTAAATATAATGTGATAAATGGTTTTGAAAACCGACAAGTTGAAGATTGAGACACTTATGTAACATATGTGGAAACTTTATTAAGGAAACGTTTCGCCACACAGTGGCTTCATTAGTCCAGTACAAAGCAAAAAGGGGTAAGGAGAGGAAGAGTTTGAAGAAATCAGTCCCTCAGCCTGGTATCGATGTGGTCAGTCCATCACTCTTATAGAAAGTAGAGTATATGTATGTATGTATGTACAATGTTCACTAAGGTCAATGGGTTCTGCATAAATATACTCACATGGCAGAAAAGCCTGCAGCACCAGGGACTCAGGATCTCGGACACCGACATGCACTCAGCCAAGGCCATGATGACCGACTCAAGATCGCAACTAGCTAGCCCTTCAGAGGGCAAGGCAGACCAAAATGCGAATTTGAAAGTGATTTTGTATGAGGGGATAGAGCTGCTCGATGTAAGGTCAATGAGGTCATATAAATGGAGTTGTAAAAGTTATGTGTTGAGCAACTGCAGACATGCTAAGCCCGAGTAAACTCGGTCCTGCCCGTTAAGGGTATAGCAATTTAAAATGTTGCAAGGTTGCAACTGTTGAAAAAATACAAATAAATATTTTTTAAATTTATTATACAAGTAGACAATATAAAAAAACATAAATGGAACTTGTTTCTGAACAATTTGTAAGCATTAAAAAAATAGAAATAGGAACTACTTATCAACAATGACACATTGCAATGGGATACAACTTACAAATGAAATATTCCTGAGTTCCCTGAGAAAGAACAGTCATTTTACATCACTAATTTCTGCAGTGAAACTTTATAAAACAGGAAAATGAGGATGTGACATGATTATTCTTTTTTGCTGCAATACTTGCATGTAAGCAAGTATCTTTTTCTTGTTCAATTTCTGCTGTTTGGTTGGTGGCACAGCTTCCTCCTCACCTGTGACACCTCTCCATCTTGTGGCAAGTATTCATCACCACTGTCCACCAATTCCAGGTCATCTGGGTCTTGATCTGGAGTTTACCTGGAGAGAGTTCCGGGGGTCAACGCCCCCGCGGCCCGGTCTGTGACCAGGCCTCCTGGTGGATCAGAGCCTGATCAACCAGGCTGTTGCTGCTGGCTGCACGCAAACCAACGTACGAGCCACAGCCCGGCTGATCAGGAACTGACTTTAGGTGCTTGTCCAGTGCCAGCTTGAAGACTGCCAGGGGTCTGTTGGTAATCCCCCTTATGTGTGCTGGGAGGCAGTTGAACAGTCTCGGGCCCCTGACACTTATTGTATGGTCTCTTAACGTGCTAGTGACACCCCTGCTTTTCGTTGGGGGGATGTTGCATCGTCTGCCAAGTCTTTTGCTTTCGTAGTGAGTGATTTTCGTGTGCAAGTTCGGTACTAGTCCCTCTAGGATTTTCCAGGTGTATATAATCATGTATCTCTCCCTCCTGCGTTCCAGGGAATACAGGTTTAGGAACCTCAAGCGCTCCCAATAATTGAGGTGTTTTATCTCCGTTATGCGCGCCGTGAAAGTTCTCTGTACATTTTCTAGGTCGGCAATTTCACCTGCCTAGAAAGGTGCTGTTAGAGTGCAGCAATATTCCAGCCTAGATAGAACAAGTGACCTGAAGAGTGTCATCATGGGCTTGGCCTCCCTAGTTTTGAAGGTTCTCATTATCCATCCTGTCATTTTTCTAGCAGATGCGATTGATACAATGTTATGGTCCTTGAAGGTGAGATCCTCCGACATGATCACTCCCAGGTCTTTGACGTTGGTGTTTCGCTCTATTTTGTGGCCAGAATTTGTTTTGTACTCTGATGAAGATTTAATTTCCTCATGTTTACCATATCTGAGTAATTGAAATTTCTCATCGTTGAACTTCATATTGTTTTCTGCAGCCCACTGAAAGATTTGGTTGATGTCCACCTGGAGCTTTGCAGTGTCTGCAATGGAAGACACTGTCATGCAGATTCGGGTGTCATCTGCAAAGGAAGACACGGTGCTGTGGCTGACATCCTTGTCTATGTCGGATATGAGGATGAGGAACAAGATGGGAGCGAGTACTGTGCCTTGTGGAACAGAGCTTTTCACCGTAGCTGCCTCGGACTTTACTCTGTTGACGACTACTCTCTGTGTTCTGTTAGTGAGGAAATTATAGATCCATCGACCGACTTTTCCTGTTATTCCTTTAGCACGCATTTTGTGCGCTATTACGCCATGGTCACACTTGTCGAAGGCTTTTGCAAAGTCTGTTTATATTACATCTGCATTCTTTTTGTCTTCTAGTGCATTTAGGACCTTGTCATAGTGATCCAATAGTTGAGACAGACAGGAGCGACCTGTTCTAAACCCATGTTGCCCTGGGTTGTGTAACTGATGGGTTTCTAGATGGGTGGTGATCTTGCTTCTTAGGACCCTTTCAAAGATTTTTATGATATGGGATGTTAGTGCTATTGGTCTGTAGTTCTTTGCTGTTGCTTTACTGCCCCCTTTGTGGAGTGGGGCTATGTCTGTTGTTTTTAGTAACTGAGGGACGACCCCCGTGTCCATGCTCCCTCTCCATAGGATGGAAAAGGCTCGTGATAGGGGCTTCTTGCAGTTCTTGATGAACACGGAGTTCCATGAGTCTGGCCCTGGGGCAGAGTGCATGGGCATGTCATTTATCGCCTGTTCGAAGTCATTTGGCGTCAGGATAACATCGGATAGGCTTGTGTTAATCAAATTTTGTGGCTCTCTCATAAAAAATTCATTTTGATCTTCGACTCTCAGTCTGGTTAGCGGCTTGCTAAAAACTGAGTCATATTTCGTCCCAAACACAGACAAATTTTGACTTATCCTTGGAGGACTCACCATGGAACAATTTCTGATTGATCTGGAAGGACAATAAAGACGTTCTGTACACACCCAGATCATTACTGAATTCATATGTACACTACCAAATTTTATGTAAATATTTATATACTGAAACTTGAAAGCATCACCTAAACGGGCAGGACCGAGTGTACTTGGTCCTCTTTCGTTGCACTTTTTTCATTTGCATGGTGCACTCTTATTATGCTTCACAACGTCTTTACATATATATATATATATATATATATATATATATATATATATATATATATATATATATATATATATATATATATATATATATATATATATATATATATATATATATATATATCTCAAAATATAGCTAAACTATTCATTTATGCACTAGACATACAAATCAGTACTTACCGACACTGTAGAGGGTGAAATGCAAGAGTATATGAGGAGCACTTGACGAAAAACACGAGTCAGGGCGACGCCAAGCTAGAAGTGTTTACATTTTGCTCTCTCGACCAATGGGAAGCAAGGAGGCGCCATCTCCTTTAGCTAGAGCCACTCAGGAAAGGCTTTTGATTGGTCAGAAATAAAGAATAGGAACCCAGATGCACTGGGGGAGTAGGAGGACACGCGCAAAAACTACTCGGTCCTGCCTGATAAAGGGCTCTAGCTGGGACAGTAAGTGTCCGAAGACTCAAGAGGATGCTTGCTTATCAAGATGTGACCAAAGCAAGAGGAAGAAGAAAGAAGACACTCCTAACGCCGGGGAGTCATCGCAAAATAGAAGATGAATGTCACCCTCCAGCCGGAGGGACCACATCAAGACGTCCGCACAGAACAGAAGAAAGAAGATGAGCGACACCCGCCACCTAGGAGGCCAACGCCGGGTCACCAACTGGAAAAGACCTGGGCCGGGACAAGACTGGCGAGCCTACTACAGTACAATGCATAAATATAATAGTTGCTAAACACACACACCTGTGTACTTGTATCAAATATTTCTGTACTGTCGCTACGCATTTAAACTCGTTCGTGGTTACAATAATATATAAATACTGCTCGTGAGGCTAGTACACCAAACAGGGATGAGAATGAAATTAGCTTAGAAGCTCCCACACCTCCGTATGCCCTCGAATGGTGGCCCAACAGCTAGCTGTGCGCTGGCTGCACCATTCATGTAGGGTTGGGTGGTCCTGTGGTTTAAAGCGTCATGTGGTTCTCGCTTACCATGAGGCAGGCCAGTACAACATGGGTTCGAATCCTTGGCTAGTGCAGTGTTGTTATTGATCAATACCACTCGTTCGTGGTTACAAAAATATACATATATATATATATATATATATATATATATATATATATATATATATACTGCGTGGGGAAGTGGGACAGAATTCTTCCTCCGTAAGCCACGCGTGTCATAAGAGGCGACTAAAATGCCGAGAGAAAGGGGCTAAGAACCCCTTCTCCTGTATACGTTACTGAGTTTAAAAAGAAAAACTTTCATTTTTCTTTTTAAGTCACCCTGCCTCAGTGGGATATGGCTAATTTGATGATTATGTATATAACAACCTGCACCTCCCCCACCCAACTACCAGCGCCTCCCCCACCCAGTTCCCAGTGGCAGTTTTCCCCTTCCCCTTCCAGCCCCTCATCAGCCCCTCAAACTCCACCATTCCACCACAGTCAAGTCCACTACCTTCCATGCACCATACCCACCCAGCATGTCATACTCCACTCCTACAGTCTAGTCTAGCCAGATGGATGCCAGCCAGGAGGAAGCGAGCAGCCAGGGAAATGGCACCGCTGGCAATACTAGGAGAGGTAAGTGCCGGTCGTGCTTACAGTTTCGTTGTCTCAACTCTAATGGTTTCCTCCGCAAACACGGTAGTTGCCCTGGTTCAGGATGTCCCCCTGCGGAAAGTGATGATCCAGAGCCACCTCAGGCACCTGAACCCACTCCAACAGATCTCATCTCATCAGATATCTTGGAAGCAATTAAAGCAACAGGTACCAGGACACTCACACATATTCTCAAAGCAGCCCGTCCACACACAGGTGGGAAACTTACAGACCTCTTAAAAAAGTAAACGATGGTTCCACTATCCTAAATGCTGCACCAACCATCAAGGCATGGCACGACTTGCTACTTTTTGGCAATGTCTGCTTAACTGTGCCAGAAAGAAGGGAAAGAGGCTAGCCTCAATGATCATTAAATCCTTAAGAGACTTTCCTAGAGCTGATAACCTCATTTGCCTTCCCCGTCAATACTAAAACGGGAGAGGCAGAACCCCCACTCACTCCACTGACAGTGAAAAAAGCCAGAGTTCAGGTGAGCAAGAAAACTGAAGAGGGCACCACAGTGGGGACAATCAGAATTATTATCAGTGAAGAAACAGTTGCCCCCAGGGATGCTGACACTGCAGAATCACTTAAAAGAAAGCACCCTGCCAGGGAAACCAGGAGCACCAACAGTTCCATCACCTGTCCCCACTGTGGAACCATTGATTGTGGAAGACTCAGACATTTACAAAGCAATAATGTCATTCCCGTCTGGCTCTGCTGGGGGTTACACTGGAATAAGGCCACAGCATTTAAAGGAAATGGTTAATCCAGTTTTTTGGGAGATTGCAGAGACACTGCTTTCAGAGATCACAAGGATCGTCAACAATTACTTGGCTGGTCTGATGCCTGACGAAATTAAACCTTTCTTTTTTGGTGCAACACTTTGTGCACTTAAAAAGAAGGATGAAGGAATTAGGCTAATTGCAGTAGGTAACACTTTTCGCTGCCTCGTTTCCAAAGCTGCTGTCCGAAGCATTCGTGCAGAGGCAGCCATGATGCTTCAATCAAACCAGCTTGGCTTTGGGGTCTCTCAAGGAAGTGAAGCAGCTGTTCCTTCAATAAAGGCGTATATCAACAACATGCCTGAGGACAATGCAGTGGTAAAATTAGACTTCAAGAATTCATTTACTCTCCTGAAAAGAGACGTGTTATTAGCAGCGGTACAAGAACATTTCCCTGGTCTCTTCCCTTTTGTTTCAGCTGGATATAGCAAGGAATCAATGCTCCTGTTTGGAGAGCATTAAATCACACCATCAGAGGGTGTCCAGCAAGGGGATCCTCTCGCACAATTTCTTTTCTGTTTAGCGGTTAGGAAAATTAGTCAGACTGACCAGTGAGCTAAACATTTGGTTCCTGGATGATGGCACACTAGCAGGTACAAAGGAGTCCCTCTTGGGTGATCTTACACAGCTGATGACACGAGGACAGGAAATGGGTCTCATCCTGAATCCATCTAAATGTGAGATCATCTCAGTCAGTCAACAAGTGATAAATCCAATGAGATCCAAACTACCAGGAGCATCAGTCATTGCCCCCACAAATAGCATCTTGCTTGGAGCACCTCTGGGAAGCGATGCCACTGACACAATTCTCAGGAAGAAATTGGAAGAGTTGAGGAGAAGGAACAACGAGTAGGCAATCTTGACACCCACGATGCCTTGTACCTTCTCACAAAGTGCTTGAGTCTGCCCAGGTTGACATATTTCCTAAGATGTGCACCTTCATATGATAACCCTATACTGAACAAATATGACAGTATCCTGAGGTAGATTTTTACGAAAGTACTTAGCCTTACTCTAGAAGACGGGCAGTGGATCCAAGCTACACTTCCAGGCAGACTAGGAGGCATTGATGTCCACAAGTCATCACAGATTGCGCTACCTGCTTTTCTGTCCTCATGCGTTGCATCCAGAGGGCTTGTAGCAGCGATTCTCATTGAACATCTTAGGGACAAGATTGGAGTCCAGGACTAAAAGTTCATTGACGGAGCCACGATCTGGGATAATCTAACGGCCTCTGAAGCCAAACCTGCTCCCCCCAACAACTACAAACAGTCGCACTGGGATGACCCAATAGTAGAGAATATAGCCTCAACAGAGGCTATATTCTCAACCAGAGAAGGATAGAGCCTGCCTCCTGGCAGTGAGAGCTTATCATGCAGGGGACTTTCTGTTGGCTGTTCCCAACTCCAGCCTTGGCACACGCCTCTACCCACAGACCATCCGCATTGGAGTTGCCCATCGACTTCCAGCCCCTATTTTCGCCGAACACAGGTGTATTTGTGGCAGTGAAGCAGCAGACCGATTTGGGTACCATGGTCTTGTGTGCCGTAAATCTGAGGGAAAGATTGCAAGACATGAGGAGGTTAATAACATTATCAAGAGGAGCCTCACAACAGCTGGATGCCCAGCAGTAAGGGAGCCACCCCAACTATGCAGATCTGATGGCAGCCAGAAGCGTCCAGATGGTATCACCCTTCAAGGCTGGCTGATACCTATCTCCAATACACCAGGGAGGAAGGAGGGGCAGCCGCCAGCTTCAGGGAGTCCCAAAAGTCTAGAAAATATGGAGAACTTGCCCATCATTATATGCTTGTTCCCTTGGCTCATGGGGAAAGAGTGCATCTAAGTTCCTTAAGGAGCTAAGCAAAAGAATCATCAGGGTAGCTACCAGGGCAGCTAGTTTTCTGTTCCAGCGACTCAGTGCGGCTCAGAGGGGTAATGCCTGCTGTATTTTGGGCACGCACCCCAGCTCTGAGGAGCTGGATGAGATTTTCGCATTATAATCAGTGACAAACACGTAACAATATGTACTAGACATGTATCTCTCACACCTCATGTACTGTATATGTCATCTTTATATCAACAATGTATCTCTTAAATCTTCTGTACCATATTATGTAATAAATATATCTATTGGTTAAAAAGAATGAAAAGATGGGGTGGTAGGGCAAGTGGAATATTTAAACGGCTTTAGGAAGAAATCCAAATATTCTTCCTTGAAGCCTTTTTATCCACTTCTCCGAGGCTGTGGATCCCACCAGAGGTGGACCCATATATATATATATATATATATATATATATATATATATATATATATATATATATATATATATATATATATATATATATATATATATATATATATTTATATATATATATATATATATATATATATATATATATATATATATATATATATATATATATATATATATATATATATATATATATATATATATATATATATATATATATATGTCGTACCGAATAGGCAAAACTTGCGATCTTGGCTTAAATAGCAGCCCTCATCTTGCCATATAGGACAAGTGAAAATTTGTGTATGCAATAATTTCGCCGAAATCATTCTGAACCTATCGAAAAAATATATTTGATTGCGTTTGTTTATTACTAAATTATTGTAAACTTATTTAGAATATATTTAGTTGGGTTAGGCTAAAATAAATTGTTCTTGTTATAATAAGGTTAGGTAAGTTTTCTAAGTTCCTTTTGGTGCAAAATTATAAATTTTTATATCAACATTAATGAAAAAAATATATCTTTAAACGTATAAGAGAAATTTTTAGAAAGGACTTTATTTTAAATGAGTTCTTGCTAATTGACCAGTTTTACATATTCGGCACGACATATATATATATATATATATGTACATATATACATATATATATATATATATATATATATATATATATATATATATATATATATATATATATATATATATATATATATATATATATATATATATACACTATACATATACAGTGGTCCCTCGTTCGTAATTAATTCGTTCCTGGAGCCGTTACTATAAACGAAATTTACGATTTACGAATCAATTTTCCCCATAAGAAATAATGTAAATACAATTAATCCGTTCCTGACACCCAGAAGTATTAAAACAAAAGAATTTTTAACATGAAATATTCATGTAGTACATAAACAATACAATGGGAAATGATGAATGAAACATTAACATCATAACACTTACCTTTATTGGAGATTCTTCTTAGTGTATGGGAGACTGGAGGAGGAGAGAGAGTGGATTGTTTATAGTTTGGAAGGGGAATCCCCTTCCATCAACACCTCAGGTACCATTTGCTTTTCTGGGGTTGCTTCTCTTCTCTGTTTCTTAATGCCACTAGGACCACCTTGAGAGTCACTGGAGTCCTGTCTCACAAAATAACTGTGGAGAGAGCTCTGTTTCTGGCGTCTCTTTAACACTTCCCTAAAATGGCCCAAGACTTTGTCACTGTACATGTTGCCAACCTGGCTTGCAAACCTTGTTAGGGTGATGTTTCTCCATAAAGCTTTCCATCTTACCCCACATAGTAAAAATCTCTTTAATTTCTGAAGAAGGCACCTTCTTCCATCTCTCTTCCTCCTCCTCTGCAGCAAGATTCTGAGCTGCGATGTGTTGCTCTTCCTGCTGAAGCTCTTGCAGCTCCTCAGTGGTGAGCTCTTCATTGTGGTCTTCCACCAATTCTTCCACATCCTCCAAACTCACATCCAACCCCATGGAACTCCCCAGTGCCACAATTGATTTTACAACAGACATAGGCTCATTAGGGTCAGTCCCAAATTCTTAAAAATCCCTCTTGTCGACACAATCTGGCCACAATTTTCTCCAGGCAGAGTTCAAAGTCCTGGTAGTCACTCCCTCCCAAGCCATACCTGTAAGGGTTATGCAGTGGAGGATGCTGAAGTGTTCTCTCCAAAATTCCCTTTGGGTCAAGTGAGTGTCTGTGGTCACAGTCAAGCACCTGTGAAACATTGCTTTTGTGTAGAGTTTTTTAAAGTTTGCAATAACCTGCTGGTCCATGGGTTGGAGGAGAGGATTGGTATTCGGGGGCAAGAACTTTACTGTGATGAACCCAAACTCCTCGAAAATTAGGTCATCCAAGTTTGGAGGATGAGCAGGTGCATTGTCCATTACTAGCAGGCACTTGAGATCCAATTTCTTTTCCAGGAGATACTCCTTCACACTAGGGCCAAACACTTCATTGAACCACTCGACGAAAATTTCCCTCGTGACCCATGCCTTACTATTAGATTTCCAAAACACACACAATTTATTACTTGCAAGCACTAAAATAAATGGAATATTATGAAATATTTCGCTGGAGCACGTGAGGGGACCTTCGCTCACTGGTAAACAATGCCAGACTGGCTGTCGCCCTGGCTCATGCCGTGGGTACGCTTCCCGGACGAACTACGACTCGCGAGTCAACCTATGAAAAGCGAGTCCATGTTTATACGAAAATACCTCTATGATTGGCGAATTTTACGATTGCCGGGAACTACGAAAAGCGGGGGACCACTGTATATATATATATATACATATATATATATATATATATATATATATATATATATATATATATATATATATATATACATACATATATACATTATATATATATATATATATATATATATATATATATATATATATATATATATATATATATATATATATATATATATATATATATATATATATATATTATTGTACTCTCGGAACAAGTGGTATTGATCAATAACAACACTGCACTAGCGAAGGAGTCGAACCCATGCTGTTTTAGACCACTAGTGGTCTAAAGCATCATGCGTTTTCTCTCAGCATGAGGCGGGCCAAAACAGCATGGGTTCGACTCCTTGGCTAGTGCAGTGTTGTTATATATATATATATATATATATATATATATATATATATATATATATATATATATATATATATATATATATATATATATATATATATATATATATATATATATTATTATTATTATCACACTGGCCGATTCCCACCAAGGCAGGGTGGCCCGAAAAAGAAAAACTTTCACCATCATTCACTCCATCACTGTCTTGCCAGAAGGGTGCTTTACACTACAGTTTTTAAACTGCAACATTAACACCCCTCCTTCAGAGTGCAGGCACTGTACTTCCCATCTCCAGGACTCAAGTCCGGCCTGCCGGTTTCCCTGAACCCCTTCATAAATGTTACTTTGCTCACACTCCAACAGCACGTCAAGTATTAAAAACCATTTGTCTCCATTCACTCCTATCAAACACGCTCACGCATGCCTGCTGGAAGTCCAAGCCCCTCGCACACAAAACCTCCTTTACCCCCTCCCTCCAATATATATATATATATATATTTATATATATATATATATATATATATATATATATATATATATATATATATATATATATATATATATATATATATATATATATATATATGCATGTGTGTGTGTGTAGTATTGTAACCATGAACAAGCGGTATTTAATCAATAACAACACTGCGACTAGCCGGGGGATTGAACCCGTGTTGTCTTAGCCCGCCTCTTGGTGAGCGAAAATTCACGACGCTCTAACCCACTGGACTATACAATCCTACAAAGATCACGCACCCAGCAGAGCTAAATTCGATCCCCCGGCTAGTTGCAATGTTGTTATTGATGTATATATATATATATATATATATATATATATATATATATATATATATATATATATGTATATATATATGTGTGTGTGTTTGTGTGTACTCACCTAATTGTGTGTGTGTGTGTGTGTGTGTACTCACCTAATTGTGTGTGTGTGTGTGTGTACTCACCTAATTGTACTCGCTTAATTGTGGCTGCAGGGGTCGCGTCATAGCTCTTGGCCCCGCCTCTTCACTAGTCGCCACTAGGTCACTCCCTGCTCCGTGAGTGGGGGAAAAGTTCAATATAGGAGTATGGAAATTATGTATGTATGATGATGGTTGTTTAATGGCAGACTGCTAGTTAAGGCAGGTGGAGTGTCTAGCTCCCGATCCCCCCCCCCTCTTTCACCCGGTGGGAGGTGAGGTGTGAATCTCCAACCAGTGGAGAAATCACTTGACTAGCTGCTTCCATCAAACATGTAAGTATGTTTTCCACTCCTGTACTATGTATCTGTTTCTTTGTTTGTCTTAAGAGCTTCACTCTTTTTTTAGGGCTGCACACTTTTGTTTATTCCTGCCTTGCTTTGAATTTAACGTCACGTTTTAATCTTCACCATTTCTTTTAAAGGCTGTATGCCTATCGTGTGAGTGATTAAAGAAGCAGGTTGTAGCCTTGATTTGTCGGCGTGGGTCATCTGACATGGGCGAGGTGAAGACAAGGACAGGAGGGATCTGGCAAAGATCGGGTGAGCTAGCCGCACATACCTACGATCCAGCCGCCCCCTTCCACACTTAACCGATCACCTTAGCCAGCTACACACCCAGTGTAACTACATGTCTTGTGAAAAGACTGACTATCCAACATTTTCAGCACTGTGGTGATCAGAGGATAAGTTCACCTTGGCAGAATTGTATTGTGGAAACCGTCTTGTGTCATGAACAGTAGTGACGACACCCATCTCCCTCCTTTCTCTACAACAACGGCTTCAGTGTTTCGACAATCTACAAAGCGCGGTTATTATTATTATTAAAGATTAGCCGGTATTCTCCCGGCCCGGCCCTTTTCCAAGTGGTGGCCCGGCCTTGGCTCCCTCTTTAGGGAGTGTCTGAGACCTAAGTCTCCCATGGGAGGAGGCACAAGTACCTCCTCATCTTTGGGACCAACTGTCCCCAGGCCTAGCCACAAGCTAGGCCTCTCTGGTCTGCCATCCCCGCCCCAAGGGGGCAAATGGGAATGACAGTCTTATGAGCTAAAAGCTCGGGCTCGGGCACCTACCCTACCCTAGAAGGGCTGGGCATGGTGTCGATCACAAAGCGCGGTGTCAACAACATCGATACGCACCTCTACAACTACATCTGTACAAATTAGCTTTGAATTCAAGTATCATTTTTTATATTTCATTTTTCGTTTTCTTTCAAATAGGATTAATCCTCATGTTTAAGTGTTTTACATTTATGCTTGAAATCATATAAAATATTCATCTTCTCATGTTTTCCATTATTTATTTACATAAGGAGGAGCCAGCGTTTTCAATTCCTTACTTAGGAGCTGACGGGGCTGAGTAAGCCTTCACAGTGAGCTTTATCATACCTCTTCTTAATGCTATGTATGGATCCTGCCTCCACTACATCACTTTCCAGATTGTTCCACATCCTGACAACTTTATGACTGAAAACATTCTTCCTAACTTCCCTGTGACTCGTCCGAGTTGTCAGCTTCCAAATGTGACCCCTTATTGTTGTCCTGTCTCTGGAACATCCTATCTCTGTTCACCTTGTCTATTTCTCGCAGTATTTTATACGTCGTTATCATGTCCCCCCTATCCCTCCTGTCCTCTAGTGTTGTTAGGTCGATTTCCCTTAACCTCTCCTCGTAGGACATAACCCTTGGCTCCGGGACTAGTCTCGTTGCAAACTTTTGCACTTTCTCTAATTTCCTAATGTGCTTGGCCAGATGTGGATTCCAAACTGGTGCTGCATACTCCAATATGGGCCTGACGTACACGGTGTATAGAATCCTGAATGATTCCTTACTGAGATGTGGGAATGCTAGGTTTGCTAGGCGTCCATATGCTGCAGCAGTTATTTGGTAGGTGTGTACCTCAGGAGATGTGCTCAGTGTTATACTCACCCCAAGATCCTTTTCCTTGAGTGAGGCTTGTAGTCTTTGGCTTCCTAGACTGTACTCTGTCTGCAGTCTTCTTTGCCTTTCCACGATCTTCATGACTTTGCATTTGGTGGGGTTGAACTCCAGGAGTCAGTTACTGGACCAGGCCTGCAGCCTGTCCAGACCCCTTTGTAGTCTTGCCTGGTCCTCCTCAGAGTGAATTCTCCTCATTAACTTCACATCATCTGCAAACAGGGACACTTCTGCGTCTATTCCGTCATGTCATTCACATGTACCTGAAACAGCACCGCTCATCACAGGCGCCCACTCTGACACCTCGTCACGTACCATGACTTGGTGATGCCTTCCCGTCAGGTATTCTCTGATCCATTGCAGTGCCTTCCCTCTTATACTTGCCTGGTCCTCCAGCTTTTGCACTAATCTCTTATGTGGGACTGTCAAAAGCCTTCTTATAGTCCAAGAAAACGCAGTTTAGCCCTCCCCATCTCTCTTGTCTAACTGTTGTCACCTAGTCATAGAACTCCGGTAGGTTTGTGACACAGGAGTTCCCGTCCCTGAATCTGTGTTGGTTGTCATTGATAAGTCCATTCCTTTTTAGATGTTCCACCACTCTTCTGATGCTATTACTTCTCCATGACTTTGCATACTATACATGTCAATGACAATGGTCTATAGTTTAATTCTGCGTGTCTCTCCTTTTTTAAAACATTAGGACTACATTTGCTGTCTTTATACCTCCGGTAGTCGTCCTCTTTCGATGGATGTGCTGAAGATTGTTGCTAGTGGTATAAAGAGCACCTTTGCTCCTTCTCTCAGGACTCGCGGAGATGTTTTGTGGCCCCATCGCTTTTGACGTATCTGTTCGCTTAACAGCCTTGATGGTGTACCCCACCACTCTGTCTTGCTGGAGACCTTTCTGTCTCCACTGTGAATAAATGCTTCTTTAAATCTAATGTTGAGCTCCTCACATACCTCTCGGTCGTTTCTTGTGATCTCCCCTCCTTTCCTCAGCCTGATTATCTGGTCCTAACTGTTGGTTTCCTCCTAATGTAACTGTACAACAGCTTTGGTCAGACTTGGCTTTCGCTGTTATGTCATTTTCGTATTGTCGTTCGGCCTCCCTCCTTACCTGAGTATATTCATTTCTGGCTCTATGACTACTCTTCTTATTCTCCTGGGTCCTGTGACTTCTATATTTCTTCCATTCTCTAGCACACTTGGTTTTGGCCTTTCTACACCTTTGGGTGAACCAAGGACTCATCCTGGCCTTCTCATTATTTCTGTTCCCCTTCGGTACAAACCTCTCCTCTGCTTCTTTGCATATTGTTGTCGTATATTCCATCATCTCATTTACTGATTTCCCTGCCAGTTTTGTCCCACCGAACCTCGTGCAGGAAATTCCTCATGCCTGTGTAGTCCCCTCTTGTAGTTTGGCTTCATTCGTCCTGCCCTTCCTGCTTCTCTCTCCACTTGTAACTGTGTATTCGAAGCTCAGAACCACGTAATTACTAGCCCCAAGGAGCCTTTCGTATGTGATGTCCTCAGTATCTGCATTACTCAAGGTAAATAATAGGCCCAGTCTTGCTGGTTCGTCCTCTCCTCTCTCTCTCTCTCTCTCTCTCTCTCTCTCTCTCTCTCTCTCTCTCTCTCTCTCTCTCTCTCTCTCTTTGGTAGTGTCCCTAACGTGTTGATGCATAAGGTTTTCCAGTACTGCCTCCATCATCTTAGCCTTCCATGTTTCTGGGCCCCAGTGTGCTTCCAGGTTTTCCCAGTCAATTTCTTTGAAGTCACCCATAACCAGTAGCTTTGCCCTGCCCACATGGGCCCTTCTGGCCACTTCAGCGAGTGTGTCAACCATTGCTCTGTTACTCTTATCATATTCTTCTACAGGCCTCCTGCTGTTCTCTGGTGGGTTATGCATCATTGCAGTCATCACCTTGGGACCTCCAGTCTGAAGTGTACCTATTATAAAGTCCCTTGCTTCTCCTCTGTCTCCTCTCTCCAACTCCTCAAAATCCCATTGCTTTTTTTTCATGAGCAGTGCCACTCCTCCACCTCCCTCTGTTCACTCTCTTTCCTCAGAATCTGATATCCAGTAGGAAAGAGGAAAGATGACATTTGTTATCATTTCTGTGAGCTTGGTTTCTGTGAGAGCTATGATGTCTGGTGATGCCTCTGTGATTCTTTCGTGCCACTCCTTCCACTTATTCGCTATTCCATCAACATTGGTGTACAATACCTTCAGTTTCCTCTCCAACACTGCATTCTGAGGGTTTGTGGGGGCTGTTGTAGTGGGGGACCTGGCAGTGTGTGTGTGTGTGTGTGTGTGTGTGCACGTGCGCGCCCGCGCATTTATAAAAGACTGGGTGGTAGGAAAAGAAGGATATTCAAACAATTTTAAGGACAAACCTCAAATTATTTCTTGAAGCTTTTTTTTATCTATTCCGAGGTTATGGATCCCCACATTTCCACTAAAGGTGTAACACACACACACACACACACACACACACACATATATATATATATATATATATATATATAATGTCTTGCCGAATTGGTAAAACTTGCGATTCTGGCTTAAATAGCAACGGTATTCTTGCCGAATAAGGCAAAGAAAAATTTGTGTATGCAATAATTTCGCAAAAATCGTTATGAACCTAAGGAAAAAATATATATTTCATTGTTTTTGTTTATTAGTAAATTATTCTAAACTTATCTAAAATATATTTAGGATGATTAGGCTAAATTAAATTGAGCTTGTTATAATAAGGTTAGGTAAGTTTTCTAAGGTTCTTTTGGTACAAAATTATTAATTTTTACATTAACATAAATGAAAAAAATATATCTTTAAACGTATAAGAGAAAATTTTAGAAAGGACTTATAAATGACTTCTTCTTAATTGACCAGTTTCACGTATTCGGCACAATGGCACGTTATATATATATATATATATATATATATATATATATATATATATATATATATATATAATATGTATATGAATAAACAGAAGGGTGGATCAGGGGCTCAAACTGCGGTACATATATTGACAATCCGTTGCTCAACCGTCTGGGATACTGAGCTTTTAAAAGAAAGACCAGGGAAGCGGTAATCTGTAGACACTGCCGTCAGAGGCACCTACTGTAACCCAACTGGCTATTTCTCCACAGCCCAAGAGCTTTATATTACAACTTAATCTGAGTTCATAGATTATATAGCTTTGTGGGAAGTGAGACTAAATCATGTGTTAAGGCGGCTGGCCTGTGGAGAAGTAGCAAGTTACCTTTATAAATGTTAATATATAATAAATAATTAATAAAAATAATAATGAAAAGACCAAAAAATCTGAACAACACTGAATATGCTAATGACGCTGCTACCACTACCAGTCCCCGTAACTCCCCTACCAACACCAGAAGAGGAAATACACCACACCTGATTTACTTCTCACACTGAGGAACCTTATAACTTGTGAATTGTCATCAGCTGTGTCCTAATGATGTATCGGATATCGGAGCATCCGCACAATTTCTTAAATCCGCATCCACGTTTTGCTGTGAACAGATATCCGCATCCGTGAAACATTCGCGCAATTTCTTACATCCTCATCAACATCCGCGGAACATCCGCACAATTTCTTACATCCGCATCTGCGTCTGCATCCGCAAAATAAATAAGACATCCTCATACACATTCGCATTCGCGGATATCTAAATTTTCACGTCCGATACATAGAGTGTGTCCACGTGCCAGGCGACAGCAGCTGTGCTTGATGACATCCATTACTCAGGTGTTTCTTAACACTTACAACCTACTGCGCTAATCCTCTTACATCGTTGTAATTGTATTTGGTCCGAAGGGGCTCTCCATCTTTATTGGAAAACGGTATTTGTACATTTTCGTGAGCCAGGTACTTTGGGCCACGGCTCTTCTCATTACAGGTCCATCGCTCTTAGTAGCGCACTTTGCAACTTGTTGGAACGGTATTTAGAAACGCGAAACCTTTTCTCTTCCCTCATCATGTTGGTTTTCGAATGGACTCTTCTATCATTGACTCCTTAATCCACTTACATATACATACATACTTTCGCAATGCCTTCACTAATAGTTAATCAATAGTTGCAATCAGTTTCCGTTCTCGATAAAAGCTCAGGACATTACCTGGTGTTATAACATCGTGCTCTTAGGTCTCCCAGGTAATTTCTCAGTTTTGCTTAAAGATTTCTTATCAAAGAGGTACTTCCGTGTCAGGGTAAATATCAACTTTTCAATCTTATTTCAGATATATTAAGCAAATTTCCTATATTTGTTTGTAACATAAGTGAACTGTTGATATAAAACCAGATGTGCTCCTGTAAACCCTTTTGGAGCCGAGTTCCTAGGCCTTTTGTGTATCCATATGCTTTCGCGTACGTCCATGGGATGGATATCAGGTGCACAATAAATTAGTGGTAAAATCTAATCTAAATCTTTATAGGAGTGTACACTAATGATTCTAAATCTTTTGATGGTGTCGGGTTAGGCAGATATTTTATTTCCAGAAAAAATAATCCAAGAACATTCACTAGTCAGTATTATTTTAGACAGCAGAGTTATATAATGCAATTCCCTGAGCTGTCATATGTATTTCGACCATGTCTGCCGCGCCGTTTATGATTGTTTTTAACTACCAAGGTGCGTTGAAAGCTATCCGCAAATTCGAATCCCCTCTCATCAAATCGTCCTTCGTATACAACATAAGTTATATTGCATTGCTAGTAAACGCAAAGAAGTCATTTTTTTTCTGACTTACTGAAGGTGATGATTGAAGTAAACTCAGCTGCTTGATCAGGTATCCACGACCTCCCAATTTCCCGCAGCGTATCCCTTTCTCGCACTATTTTACAATACTCCCTCAACAATTCCTCAACTGCTGGTAATAACGTTGCTTCAAGTTAGAAATCAATAAATTAATTTCTATCAAATCATGTTTGGGATTCTGGTCATCATTAAACCGCTGTCTGCTTTGGGGAACCGCATTCTCATTCTTTCGAATGAGACACATACCAGTCACGGCAGTTACCGCATGGATGAACAAGTAACACACTCTGAGGTCACCAGCTGGCACAGTCAGTTCACCATATCTTAATAGATTGGTGTATCTATAAGCATTCACTCAGGATTCACTGCTGTTGTCTGTACCGTCCTGACTCACTCTAACTCGCCTCCTCACTGAAAGTTCCACTCTTCGATTTTTTTTAACGGCAACTAACTAGTTATGCTGACTATGATCTTAATTTTACACTCACAGTAACCCCTACACCCCTGTTCTTGCATACCCCTACACCCCTGTTCTTGCATACCCCTACACCCCTGTTCTTGCATACCCCTACACCCCTGTTCTTGCATACCCCTACACCCCTGTTCTTGCATACCCCTACACCCCTGTTCTTGCATACCCCTACACCCCTGTTCTTGCATACCCCTACACCCCTGTTCTTGCATACCCCTACACCCCTGTTCTTGCATACCCCTACACCCCTGTTCTTGCATACCCCTACACCCCTGTTCTTGCATACCCCTACACCCCTGTTCTTGCATACCCCTACACCCGTCCTAGCACACCCCTACCCTTCACACACCCCTACCCTTCACACACCCCTACCCTCCACACACCCCTACCCTCCACACACCCCTACCCTCCACACACCCCTACCCTTCACACATCCCTACCCTTCACATACCCCTACCCTTCACATACCCCTACCCTTCACACACCCCTACCCTTCACACACACCTACCCTTCACACACACCTACCCTTCACACACCTCTACCATTCACACACCCCTACCCTTCACACACCCCTACCCTTCACACATCCCTACCCTTCACACACCCCTACCCTTCACACAACCCTACTCTTCACACAACCCTACCCTTCACACACCCATACCCTTCACACACCCCTACCCTTCACACACCCTTACCCTTCACACACCCCTACCCTTCACACACCCCTACCCTTCACACACACCTACCCTTCACACACCTCTACCATTCACACACCCCTACCCTTCACACACCCCTACCCTTCACACACCCCTACCCTTCACACACCTCTACCCTTCACACACCCTACCCTTCACACACCCCTACCCTTCACACACCCCTACCCTTCACACACCCCTACCCTTCACACACCCCTACCCTTCACACACCCGTATCCACAGAACTGCAGAACCCACTTGAGTTCAGCACATAAAATAATTATAATATCATCCTTACTTATCCCATCTCCCCCTGACCATCAACACCCCTCACCCTCAATCCATGTACCTCTCCCCTCATCACCCCTACCATTCCCACACTCCTAATACTTTTCTTCTCCCCATTCACCCCAACCCTCCTAAACCCCTACCCACTGCTGTTACAATAAACTTGTGCGTAAGGAGGAGTGGGTCGTCAGCCCTCAACACTGTTTTTCTTCCTTAAGTTATGCTGCTTAAATCTGATTAAGTTTTCCCGTAAACAAACTTTGATTTACGTTTTCTTTTCCTGATTCTCGTTTTCGTTCCTTTTTTCTTTTCGTTTCGTTTTTATTTAAATCTTTTTCTTTATAATCGTTATTCTCCTTTCAAGGGCAGTAAACTGCTGCCGGTGAAGAGTTCTTGATCCAAGGAATGGAACTGCCGTCCTTTTTCTCGAAGGAAGTAGTAACAGTACTAGTAGCAACAACAGTAACAGTAGTAATAATAGTAATAGTAAAAATAATGATCGTAGTAATAATAGTGATCATACTAGTAATAGTAGTAACAGTAGTAGTAGTAGTAGCAATAATAGTAATAGAAGTAGTAGTAGTAATAGTAATTGTAGTAATAGTAGAAGTAGTAATAATAGTGATAGTAATAATAACAGCAGTAATACTAACAGTAGTAGTAATAATAGTAATGGTAATAATAACAGCAGTAATACTAACAGTAGTAGTAATAATAGTAATGGTGATAATAACAGCAGTAATACTAACAGTAGTAGTAATAATAGTAATGGTGATAATGACAGCAGTAATACTAACAGTAGTAGTAATAATAGTAATGGTGATAATGACAGCAGTAATACTAACAGTAGTAGTAATAATAGTAATGGTGATAATGACAGCAGTAATACTAACAGTAGTAGTAATAATAGTAATGGTGATAATGACAGCAGTAATACTAACAGTAGTAGTAATAATAGTAATGGTGATAATGACAGCAGTAATACTAACAGTAGTAGTAATAATAGTAATGGTGATAATGACAGCAGTAATACTAACAGTAGTAGTAATAATAGTAATGGTGATAATGACAGCAGTAATACTAACAGTAGTAGTAATAATAGTAATGGTAATAATAACAGCAGTAATACTAACAGTAGTAGTAATAATAGTAATGGTAATAATAACAGCAGTAATACTAACAGTAGTAGTAATAATAGTAATGGTAATAATAACAGCAGTAATACTAACAGTAGTAGTAATAATAGTAATGGTAATAATAACAGCAGTAATACTAACAGTAGTAGTAATAATAGTAATGGTAATAATAGCAGCAGTAATACTAACAGTAGTAGTAATAATAGTAATGGTAATAATAGCAGCAGTAATACTAACAGTAGTAGTAATAATAGTAATGGTAATAATAGCAGCAGTAATACTAACAGTAGTAGTAATAATAGTAATGGTAATAATAGCAGCAGTAATACTAACAGTAGTAGTAATAATAGTAATGGTAATAATAACAGCAGTAATACTAACAGTAGTAGTAATAATAGTAATGGTAATAATAACAGCAGTAATACTAACGGTAGTAGTAATAATAGTAATGGTGATAATAACAGCAGTAATACTAACGGTAGTAGTAATAATAGTAATGGTGATAATGACAGCAGTAATACTAACGGTAGTAGTAATAATAGTAATGGTGATAATGACAGCAGTAATACTAACGGTAGTAGTAATAATAGTAATGGTGATAATGACAGCAGTAATACTAACGGTAGTAGTAATAATAGTAATGGTGATAATGACAGCAGTAATACTAACGGTAGTAGTAATAATAGTAATGGTGATAATGACAGCAGTAATACTAACGGTAGTAGTAATAATAGTAATGGTGATAATGACAGCAGTAATACTAACGGTAGTAGTAATAATAGTAATGGTGATAATGACAGCAGTAATACTAACGGTAGTAGTAATAATAGTAATGGTGATAATGACAGCAGTAATACTAACGGTAGTAGTAATAATAGTAATGGTGATAATGACAGCAGTAATACTAACGGTAGTAGTAATAATAGTAATGGTGATAATGACAGCAGTAATACTAACGGTAGTAGTAATAATAGTAATGGTGATAATGACAGCAGTAATACTAACGGTAGTAGTAATAATAGTAATGGTGATAATGACAGCAGTAATACTAACGGTAGTAGTAATAATAGTAATGGTGATAATGACAGCAGTAATACTAACGGTAGTAGTAATAATAGTAATGGTGATAATGACAGCAGTAATACTAACGGTAGTAGTAATAATAGTAATGGTGATAATGACAGCAGTAATACTAACGGTAGTAGTAATAATAGTAATGGTGATAATGACAGCAGTAATACTAACGGTAGTAGTAATAATAGTAATGGTGATAATGACAGCAGTAATACTAACGGTAGTAGTAATAATAGTAATGGTGATAATGACAGCAGTAATACTAACGGTAGTAGTAATAATAGTAATGGTGATAATGACAGCAGTAATACTAACGGTAGTAGTAATAATAGTAATGGTGATAATGACAGCAGTAATACTAACGGTAGTAGTAATAATAGTAATGGTGATAATGACAGCAGTAATACTAACGGTAGTAGTAATAATAGTAATGGTGATAATGACAGCAGTAATACTAACGGTAGTAGTAATAATAGTAATGGTGATAATGACAGCAGTAATACTAACGGTAGTAGTAATAATAGTAATGGTGATAATGACAGCAGTAATACTAACGGTAGTAGTAATAATAGTAATGGTGATAATGACAGCAGTAATACTAACGGTAGTAGTAATAATAGTAATGGTGATAATGACAGCAGTAATACTAACGGTAGTAGTAATAATAGTAATGGTGATAATGACAGCAGTAATACTAACGGTAGTAGTAATAATAGTAATGGTGATAATGACAGCAGTAATACTAACGGTAGTAGTAATAATAGTAATGGTGATAATGACAGCAGTAATACTAACGGTAGTAGTAATAATAGTAATGGTGATAATGACAGCAGTAATACTAACGGTAGTAGTAATAATAGTAATGGTGATAATGACAGCAGTAATACTAACGGTAGTAGTAATAATAGTAATGGTGATAATGACAGCAGTAATACTAACGGTAGTAGTAATAATAGTAATGGTGATAATGACAGCAGTAATACTAACGGTAGTAGTAATAATAGTAATGGTGATAATGACAGCAGTAATACTAACGGTAGTAGTAATAATAGTAATGGTGATAATGACAGCAGTAATACTAACGGTAGTAGTAATAATAGTAATGGTGATAATGACAGCAGTAATACTAACGGTAGTAGTAATAATAGTAATGGTGATAATGACAGCAGTAATACTAACGGTAGTAGTAATAATAGTAATGGTGATAATGACAGCAGTAATACTAACGGTAGTAGTAATAATAGTAATGGTGATAATGACAGCAGTAATACTAACGGTAGTAGTAATAATAGTAATGGTGATAATGACAGCAGTAATACTAACGGTAGTAGTAATAATAGTAATGGTGATAATGACAGCAGTAATACTAACGGTAGTAGTAATAATAGTAATGGTGATAATGACAGCAGTAATACTAACGGTAGTAGTAATAATAGTAATGGTGATAATGACAGCAGTAATACTAACGGTAGTAGTAATAATAGTAATGGTGATAATGACAGCAGTAATACTAACGGTAGTAGTAATAATAGTAATGGTGATAATGACAGCAGTAATACTAACGGTAGTAGTAATAATAGTAATGGTGATAATGACAGCAGTAATACTAACGGTAGTAGTAATAATAGTAATGGTGATAATGACAGCAGTAATACTAACGGTAGTAGTAATAATAGTAATGGTGATAATGACAGCAGTAATACTAACGGTAGTAGTAATAATAGTAATGGTGATAATGACAGCAGTAATACTAACGGTAGTAGTAATAATAGTAATGGTGATAATGACAGCAGTAATACTAACGGTAGTAGTAATAATAGTAATGGTGATAATGACAGCAGTAATACTAACGGTAGTAGTAATAATAGTAATGGTGATAATGACAGCAGTAATACTAACGGTAGTAGTAATAATAGTAATGGTGATAATGACAGCAGTAATACTAACGGTAGTAGTAATAATAGTAATGGTGATAATGACAGCAGTAATACTAACGGTAGTAGTAATAATAGTAATGGTGATAATGACAGCAGTAATACTAACGGTAGTAGTAATAATAGTAATGGTGATAATGACAGCAGTAATACTAACGGTAGTAGTAATAATAGTAATGGTGATAATGACAGCAGTAATACTAACGGTAGTAGTAATAATAGTAATGGTGATAATGACAGCAGTAATACTAACGGTAGTAGTAATAATAGTAATGGTGATAATGACAGCAGTAATACTAACGGTAGTAGTAATAATAGTAATGGTGATAATGACAGCAGTAATACTAACGGTAGTAGTAATAATAGTAATGGTGATAATGACAGCAGTAATACTAACGGTAGTAGTAATAATAGTAATGGTGATAATGACAGCAGTAATACTAACGGTAGTAGTAATAATAGTAATGGTGATAATGACAGCAGTAATACTAACGGTAGTAGTAATAATAGTAATGGTGATAATGACAGCAGTAATACTAACGGTAGTAGTAATAATAGTAATGGTGATAATGACAGCAGTAATACTAACGGTAGTATAATAATAGTAATGGTGATAATGACAGCAGTAATACTAACGGTAGTAGTAATAATAGTAATGGTGATAATGACAGCAGTAATACTAACGGTAGTAGTAATAATAGTAATGGTGATAATGACAGCAGTAATACTAACGGTAGTAGTAATAATAGTAATGGTGATAATGACAGCAGTAATACTAACGGTAGTAGTAATAATAGTAATGGTGATAATGACAGCAGTAATACTAACGGTAGTAGTAATAATAGTAATGGTGATAATGACAGCAGTAATACTAACGGTAGTAGTAATAATAGTAATGGTGATAATGACAGCAGTAATACTAACGGTAGTAGTAATAATAGTAATGGTGATAATGACAGCAGTAATACTAACGGTAGTAGTAATAATAGTAATGGTGATAATGACAGCAGTAATACTAACGGTAGTAGTAATAATAGTAATGGTGATAATGACAGCAGTAATACTAACGGTAGTAGTAATAATAGTAATGGTGATAATGACAGCAGTAATACTAACGGTAGTAGTAATAATAGTAATGGTGATAATGACAGCAGTAATACTAACGGTAGTAGTAATAATAGTAATGGTGATAATGACAGCAGTAATACTAACGGTAGTAGTAATAATAGTAATGGTGATAATGACAGCAGTAATACTAACGGTAGTAGTAATAATAGTAATGGTGATAATGACAGCAGTAATACTAACGGTAGTAGTAATAATAGTAATGGTGATAATGACAGCAGTAATACTAACGGTAGTAGTAATAATAGTAATGGTGATAATGACAGCAGTAATACTAACGGTAGTAGTAATAATAGTAATGGTGATAATGACAGCAGTAATACTAACGGTAGTAGTAATAATAGTAATGGTGATAATGACAGCAGTAATACTAACGGTAGTAGTAATAATAGTAATGGTGATAATGACAGCAGTAATACTAACGGTAGTAGTAATAATAGTAATGGTGATAATGACAGCAGTAATACTAACGGTAGTAGTAATAATAGTAATGGTGATAATGACAGCAGTAATACTAACGGTAGTAGTAATAATAGTAATGGTGATAATGACAGCAGTAATACTAACGGTAGTAGTAATAATAGTAATGGTGATAATGACAGCAGTAATACTAACGGTAGTAGTAATAATAGTAATGGTGATAATGACAGCAGTAATACTAACGGTAGTAGTAATAATAGTAATGGTGATAATGACAGCAGTAATACTAACGGTAGTAGTAATAATAGTAATGGTGATAATGACAGCAGTAATACTAACGGTAGTAGTAATAATAGTAATGGTGATAATGACAGCAGTAATACTAACGGTAGTAGTAATAATAGTAATGGTGATAATGACAGCAGTAATACTAACGGTAGTAGTAATAATAGTAATGGTGATAATGACAGCAGTAATACTAACGGTAGTAGTAATAATAGTAATGGTGATAATGACAGCAGTAATACTAACGGTAGTAGTAATAATAGTAATGGTGATAATGACAGCAGTAATACTAACGGTAGTAGTAATAATAGTAATGGTGATAATGACAGCAGTAATACTAACGGTAGTAGTAATAATAGTAATGGTGATAATGACAGCAGTAATACTAACGGTAGTAGTAATAATAGTAATGGTGATAATGACAGCAGTAATACTAACGGTAGTAGTAATAATAGTAATGGTGATAATGACAGCAGTAATACTAACGGTAGTAGTAATAATAGTAATGGTGATAATGACAGCAGTAATACTAACGGTAGTAGTAATAATAGTAATGGTGATAATGACAGCAGTAATACTAACGGTAGTAGTAATAATAGTAATGGTGATAATGACAGCAGTAATACTAACGGTAGTAGTAATAATAGTAATGGTGATAATGACAGCAGTAATACTAACGGTAGTAGTAATAATAGTAATGGTGATAATGACAGCAGTAATACTAACGGTAGTAGTAATAATAGTAATGGTGATAATGACAGCAGTAATACTAACGGTAGTAGTAATAATAGTAATGGTGATAATGACAGCAGTAATACTAACGGTAGTAGTAATAATAGTAATGGTGATAATGACAGCAGTAATACTAACGGTAGTAGTAATAATAGTAATGGTGATAATGACAGCAGTAATACTAACGGTAGTAGTAATAATAGTAATGGTGATAATGACAGCAGTAATACTAACGGTAGTAGTAATAATAGTAATGGTGATAATGACAGCAGTAATACTAACGGTAGTAGTAATAATAGTAATGGTGATAATGACAGCAGTAATACTAACGGTAGTAGTAATAATAGTAATGGTGATAATGACAGCAGTAATACTAACGGTAGTAGTAATAATAGTAATGGTGATAATGACAGCAGTAATACTAACGGTAGTAGTAATAATAGTAATGGTGATAATGACAGCAGTAATACTAACGGTAGTAGTAATAATAGTAATGGTGATAATGACAGCAGTAATACTAACGGTAGTAGTAATAATAGTAATGGTGATAATGACAGCAGTAATACTAACGGTAGTAGTAATAATAGTAATGGTGATAATGACAGCAGTAATACTAACGGTAGTAGTAATAATAGTAATGGTGATAATGACAGCAGTAATACTAACGGTAGTAGTAATAATAGTAATGGTGATAATGACAGCAGTAATACTAACGGTAGTAGTAATAATAGTAATGGTGATAATGACAGCAGTAATACTAACGGTAGTAGTAATAATAGTAATGGTGATAATGACAGCAGTAATACTAACGGTAGTAGTAATAATAGTAATGGTGATAATGACAGCAGTAATACTAACGGTAGTAGTAATAATAGTAATGGTGATAATGACAGCAGTAATACTAACGGTAGTAGTAATAATAGTAATGGTGATAATGACAGCAGTAATACTAACGGTAGTAGTAATAATAGTAATGGTGATAATGACAGCAGTAATACTAACGGTAGTAGTAATAATAGTAATGGTGATAATGACAGCAGTAATACTAACGGTAGTAGTAATAATAGTAATGGTGATAATGACAGCAGTAATACTAACGGTAGTAGTAATAATAGTAATGGTGATAATGACAGCAGTAATACTAACGGTAGTAGTAATAATAGTAATGGTGATAATGACAGCAGTAATACTAACGGTAGTAGTAATAATAGTAATGGTGATAATGACAGCAGTAATACTAACGGTAGTAGTAATAATAGTAATGGTGATAATGACAGCAGTAATACTAACGGTAGTAGTAATAATAGTAATGGTGATAATGACAGCAGTAATACTAACGGTAGTAGTAATAATAGTAATGGTGATAATGACAGCAGTAATACTAACGGTAGTAGTAATAATAGTAATGGTGATAATGACAGCAGTAATACTAACGGTAGTAGTAATAATAGTAATGGTGATAATGACAGCAGTAATACTAACGGTAGTAGTAATAATAGTAATGGTGATAATGACAGCAGTAATACTAACGGTAGTAGTAATAATAGTAATGGTGATAATGACAGCAGTAATACTAACGGTAGTAGTAATAATAGTAATGGTGATAATGACAGCAGTAATACTAACGGTAGTAGTAATAATAGTAATGGTGATAATGACAGCAGTAATACTAACGGTAGTAGTAATAATAGTAATGGTGATAATGACAGCAGTAATACTAACGGTAGTAGTAATAATAGTAATGGTGATAATGACAGCAGTAATACTAACGGTAGTAGTAATAATAGTAATGGTGATAATGACAGCAGTAATACTAACGGTAGTAGTAATAATAGTAATGGTGATAATGACAGCAGTAATACTAACGGTAGTAGTAATAATAGTAATGGTGATAATGACAGCAGTAATACTAACGGTAGTAGTAATAATAGTAATGGTGATAATGACAGCAGTAATACTAACGGTAGTAGTAATAATAGTAATGGTGATAATGACAGCAGTAATACTAACGGTAGTAGTAATAATAGTAATGGTGATAATGACAGCAGTAATACTAACGGTAGTAGTAATAATAGTAATGGTGATAATGACAGCAGTAATACTAACGGTAGTAGTAATAATAGTAATGGTGATAATGACAGCAGTAATACTAACGGTAGTAGTAATAATAGTAATGGTGATAATGACAGCAGTAATACTAACGGTAGTAGTAATAATAGTAATGGTGATAATGACAGCAGTAATACTAACAGTAGTAGTAACGGTAGTAGTAATAATAGTAATGGTGATAATGACAGCAGTAATACTAACGGTAGTAGTAATAATAGTAATGGTGATAATGACAGCAGTAATACTAACGGTAGTAGTAATAATAGTAATGGTGATAATGACAGCAGTAATACTAACGGTAGTAGTAATAATAGTAATGGTGATAATGACAGCAGTAATACTAACGGTAGTAGTAATAATAGTAATGGTGATAATGACAGCAGTAATACTAACGGTAGTAGTAATAATAGTAATGGTGATAATGACAGCAGTAATACTAACGGTAGTAGTAATAATAGTAATGGTGATAATGACAGCAGTAATACTAACGGTAGTAGTAATAATAGTAATGGTGATAATGACAGCAGTAATACTAACGGTAGTAGTAATAATAGTAATGGTGATAATGACAGCAGTAATACTAACGGTAGTAGTAATAATAGTAATGGTGATAATGACAGCAGTAATACTAACGGTAGTAGTAATAATAGTAATGGTGATAATGACAGCAGTAATACTAACGGTAGTAGTAATAATAGTAATGGTGATAATGACAGCAGTAATACTAACGGTAGTAGTAATAATAGTAATGGTGATAATGACAGCAGTAATACTAACGGTAGTAGTAATAATAGTAATGGTGATAATGACAGCAGTAATACTAACGGTAGTAGTAATAATAGTAATGGTGATAATGACAGCAGTAATACTAACGGTAGTAGTAATAATAGTAATGGTGATAATGACAGCAGTAATACTAACGGTAGTAGTAATAATAGTAATGGTGATAATGACAGCAGTAATACTAACGGTAGTAGTAATAATAGTAATGGTGATAATGACAGCAGTAATACTAACGGTAGTAGTAATAATAGTAATGGTGATAATGACAGCAGTAATACTAACGGTAGTAGTAATAATAGTAATGGTGATAATGACAGCAGTAATACTAACAGTAGTAGTAATAATAGTAATGGTGATAATGACAGCAGTAATACTAACGGTAGTAGTAATAATAGTAATGGTGATAATGACAGCAGTAATACTAACAGTAGTAGTAATAATAGTAATGGTGATAATGACAGCAGTAATACTAACGGTAGTAGTAATAATAGTAATGGTGATAATGACAGCAGTAATACTAACAGTAGTAGTAATAATAGTAATGGTGATAATGACAGCAGTAATACTAACAGTAGTAGTAATAATAGTAATGGTGATAATGACAGCAGTAATACTAACAGTAGTAGTAATAATAGTAATGGTGATAATGACAGCAGTAATACTAACAGTAGTAGTAATAATAGTAATGGTGATAATGACAGCAGTAATACTAACAGTAGTAGTAATAATAGTAATGGTGATAATGACAGCAGTAATACTAACAGTAGTAGTAATAATAGTAATGGTGATAATGACAGCAGTAATACTAACAGTAGTAGTAATAATAGTAATGGTGATAATGACAGCAGTAATACTAACAGTAGTAGTAATAATAGTAATGGTGATAATGACAGCAGTAATACTAACAGTAGTAGTAATAATAGTAATGGTGATAATGACAGCAGTAATACTAACAGTAGTAGTAATAATAGTAATGGTGATAATGACAGCAGTAATACTAACAGTAGTAGTAATAATAGTAATGGTGATAATGACAGCAGTAATACTAACGGTAGTAGTAATAATAGTAATGGTGATAATGACAGCAGTAATACTAACAGTAGTAGTAATAATAGTAATGGTGATAATGACAGCAGTAATACTAACAGTAGTAGTAATAATAGTAATGGTGATAATGACAGCAGTAATACTAACAGTAGTAGTCATAATAGTAATGGTGATAATGACAGCAGTAATACTAACAGTAGTAGTAATAATAGTAATGGTGATAATGACAGCAGTAATACTAACAGTAGTAGTCATAATAGTAATGGTGATAATGACAGCAGTAATACTAACAGTAGTAGTCATAATAGTAATGGTGATAATGACAGCAGTAATACTAACAGTAGTAGTCATAATAGTAATGGTGATAATGACAGCAGTAATACTAACAGTAGTAGTCATAATAGTAATGGTGATAATGACAGCAGTAATACTAACAGTAGTAGTCATAATAGTAATGGTGATAATGACAGCAGTAATACTAACAGTAGTAGTCATAATAGTAATGGTGATAATGACAGCAGTAATACTAACAGTAGTAGTCATAATAGTAATGGTGATAATGACAGCAGTAATACTAACAGTAGTAGTAATAATAGTAATGGTGATAATGACAGCAGTAATACTAACAGTAGTAGTCATAATAGTAATGGTGATAATGACAGCAGTAATACTAACAGTAGTAGTCATAATAGTAATGGTGATAATGACAGCAGTAATACTAACAGTAGTAGTCATAATAGTAATGGTGATAATGACAGCAGTAATACTAACAGTAGTAGTCATAATAGTAATGGTGATAATGACAGCAGTAATACTAACAGTAGTAGTCATAATAGTAATGGTGATAATGACAGCAGTAATACTAACAGTAGTAGTCATAATAGTAATGGTGATAATGACAGCAGTAATACTAACAGTAGTAGTCATAATAGTAATGGTGATAATGACAGCAGTAATACTAACAGTAGTAGTCATAATAGTAATGGTGATAATGACAGCAGTAATACTAACAGTAGTAGTCATAATAGTAATGGTGATAATGACAGCAGTAATACTAACAGTAGTAGTCATAATAGTAATGGTGATAATGACAGCAGTAATACTAACAGTAGTAGTCATAATAGTAATGGTGATAATGACAGCAGTAATACTAACAGTAGTAGTCATAATAGTAATGGTGATAATGACAGCAGTAATACTAACAGTAGTAGTCATAATAGTAATGGTGATAATGACAGCAGTAATACTAACAGTAGTAGTCATAATAGTAATGGTGATAATGACAGCAGTAATACTAACAGTAGTAGTCATAATAGTAATGGTGATAATGACAGCAGTAATACTAACAGTAGTAGTCATAATAGTAATGGTGATAATGACAGCAGTAATACTAACAGTAGTAGTCATAATAGTAATGGTGATAATGACAGCAGTAATACTAACAGTAGTAGTCATAATAGTAATGGTGATAATGACAGCAGTAATACTAACAGTAGTAGTCATAATAGTAATGGTGATAATGACAGCAGTAATACTAACAGTAGTAGTCATAATAGTAATGGTGATAATGACAGCAGTAATACTAACAGTAGTAGTCATAATAGTAATGGTGATAATGACAGCAGTAATACTAACAGTAGTAGTCATAATAGTAATGGTGATAATGACAGCAGTAATACTAACAGTAGTAGTCATAATAGTAATGGTGATAATGACAGCAGTAATACTAACAGTAGTAGTCATAATAGTAATGGTGATAATGACAGCAGTAATACTAACAGTAGTAGTCATAATAGTAATGGTGATAATGACAGCAGTAATACTAACAGTAGTAGTCATAATAGTAATGGTGATAATGACAGCAGTAATACTAACAGTAGTAGTCATAATAGTAATGGTGATAATGACAGCAGTAATACTAACAGTAGTAGTCATAATAGTAATGGTGATAATGACAGCAGTAATACTAACAGTAGTAGTCATAATAGTAATGGTGATAATGACAGCAGTAATACTAACAGTAGTAGTCATAATAGTAATGGTGATAATGACAGCAGTAATACTAACAGTAGTAGTCATAATAGTAATGGTGATAATGACAGCAGTAATACTAACAGTAGTAGTCATAATAGTAATGGTGATAATGACAGCAGTAATACTAACAGTAGTAGTCATAATAGTAATGGTGATAATGACAGCAGTAATACTAACAGTAGTAGTCATAATAGTAATGGTGATAATGACAGCAGTAATACTAACAGTAGTAGTCATAATAGTAATGGTGATAATGACAGCAGTAATACTAACAGTAGTAGTCATAATAGTAATGGTGATAATGACAGCAGTAATACTAACAGTAGTAGTCATAATAGTAATGGTGATAATGACAGCAGTAATACTAACAGTAGTAGTCATAATAGTAATGGTGATAATAACAGCAGTAATACTAACAGTAGTAGTCATAATAGTAATGGTGATAATAACAGCAGTAATACTAACAGTAGTAGTCATAATAGTAATGGTGATAATAACAGCAGTAATACTAACAGTAGTAGTCATAATAGTAATGGTGATAATAACAGCAGTAATACTAACAGTAGTAGTCATAATAGTAATGGTGATAATAACAGCAGTAATACCAACAGTAGTAGTCATAATAGTAATGGTGATAATAACAGCAGTAATACCAACAGTAGTAGTCATAATAGTAATGGTGATAATAACAGCAGTAATACCAACAGTAGTAGTCATAATAGTAATGGTGATAATAACAGCAGTAATACCAACAGTAGTAGTCATAATAGTAATGGTGATAATAACAGCAGTAATACCAACAGTAGTAGTCATAATAGTAATGGTGATAATAACAGCAGTAATACTAACAGTAGTAGTCATAATAGTAATGGTGATAATAACAGCAGTAATACTAACAGTAGTAGTCATAATAGTAATGGTGATAATAACAGCAGTAATACTAACAGTAGTAGTCATAATAGTAATGGTGATAATAACAGCAGTAATACTAACAGTAGTAGTCATAATAGTAATGGTGATAATAACAGCAGTAATACTAACAGTAGTAGTCATAATAGTAATGGTGATAATAACAGCAGTAATACTAACAGTAGTAGTCATAATAGTAATGGTGATAATAACAGCAGTAATACTAACAGTAGTAGTCATAATAGTAATGGTGATAATAACAGCAGTAATACTAACAGTAGTAGTCATAATAGTAATGGTGATAATAACAGCAGTAATACTAACAGTAGTAGTCATAATAGTAATGGTGATAATAACAGCAGTAATACTAACAGTAGTAGTCATAATAGTAATGGTGATAATAACAGCAGTAATACTAACAGTAGTAGTCATAATAGTAATGGTGATAATAACAGCAGTAATACTAACAGTAGTAGTCATAATAGTAATGGTGATAATAACAGCAGTAATACTAACAGTAGTAGTCATAATAGTAATGGTGATAATAACAGCAGTAATACTAACAGTAGTAGTCATAATAGTAATGGTGATAATAACAGCAGTAATACTAACAGTAGTAGTCATAATAGTAATGGTGATAATAACAGCAGTAATACTAACAGTAGTAGTCATAATAGTAATGGTGATAATAACAGCAGTAATACTAACAGTAGTAGTCATAATAGTAATGGTGATAATAACAGCAGTAATACTAACAGTAGTAGTCATAATAGTAATGGTGATAATAACAGCAGTAATACTAACAGTAGTAGTCATAATAGTAATGGTGATAATAACAGCAGTAATACTAACAGTAGTAGTCATAATAGTAATGGTGATAATAACAGCAGTAATACTAACAGTAGTAGTCATAATAGTAATGGTGATAATAACAGCAGTAATACTAACAGTAGTAGTCATAATAGTAATGGTGATAATAACAGCAGTAATACTAACAGTAGTAGTCATAATAGTAATGGTGATAATAACAGCAGTAATACTAACAGTAGTAGTCATAATAGTAATGGTGATAATAACAGCAGTAATACTAACAGTAGTAGTCATAATAGTAATGGTGATAATAACAGCAGTAATACTAACAGTAGTAGTCATAATAGTAATGGTGATAATAACAGCAGTAATACTAACAGTAGTAGTCATAATAGTAATGGTGATAATAACAGCAGTAATACTAACAGTAGTAGTCATAATAGTAATGGTGATAATAACAGCAGTAATACTAACAGTAGTAGTCATAATAGTAATGGTGATAATAACAGCAGTAATACTAACAGTAGTAGTCATAATAGTAATGGTGATAATAACAGCAGTAATACTAACAGTAGTAGTCATAATAGTAATGGTGATAATAACAGCAGTAATACTAACAGTAGTAGTCATAATAGTAATGGTGATAATAACAGCAGTAATACTAACAGTAGTAGTCATAATAGTAATGGTGATAATAACAGCAGTAATACTAACAGTAGTAGTCATAATAGTAATGGTGATAATAACAGCAGTAATACTAACAGTAGTAGTCATAATAGTAATGGTGATAATAACAGCAGTAATACTAACAGTAGTAGTCATAATAGTAATGGTGATAATAACAGCAGTAATACTAACAGTAGTAGTCATAATAGTAATGGTGATAATAACAGCAGTAATACTAACAGTAGTAGTCATAATAGTAATGGTGATAATAACAGCAGTAATACTAACAGTAGTAGTCATAATAGTAATGGTGATAATAACAGCAGTAATACTAACAGTAGTAGTCATAATAGTAATGGTGATAATAACAGCAGTAATACTAACAGTAGTAGTCATAATAGTAATGGTGATAATAACAGCAGTAATACTAACAGTAGTAGTCATAATAGTAATGGTGATAATAACAGCAGTAATACTAACAGTAGTAGTAATAATAGTAATAGTAAGAAGTAATAATAATAATATACTTTCCTTTAATGGTTATATTTTTTGATATTTTTCTTTTATTATTTACTGTTTCCGTCCGTAATTCCTGCTTCCGTCCTTGATTCGTGCTTCCTTGATTCGTGCTTCCTTGATTCCTGCTTCCTTGATTCCTGCTTCCTTGATTCCTGCTTAATGGATTCCTGCTTCCTTGATTCCTGCTTCCATCCTTGATTCCTGCTTCCATCCTTGATTCCTGCTTCCTTCCTTGATTCCTGCTTCCATCCTTGATTCCTGCTTCCATCCTTGATTCCTGCTTCCTTGATTCCTGCTTCCTTCCTTGATTCCTGCTTCCATCCTTGATTCCTGCTTCATTGATTCCTGCTTCCTTCCTTGATTCCTGCTTCCATCCTTGATTCCTGCTTCCATCCTTGATTCCTGCTTCCTTCCTTGATGCCTGCTTCCATCCTTGATTCCTGCTTCCATCCTTGATTCCTGCTTCCATCCTTGATTCCTGCTTCCATCCTTGATTCCTGCTTCCATCCTTGATTCCTGCTTCCATCCTTGATTCCTGCTTCCTTCCTTGATTCCTGCTTCCTTCCTTGATTCCTGCTTCCATCCTTGATTCCTGCTTCCTTCCTTGATTCCTTCTTCCATCCTTGATTCCTGCTTCCTTCCTTGATTCCTGCTTCCTTCCTTGATTCCTGCTTCCATCCTTGATTCCTGCTTCCTTCCTTGATTCCTGCTTCCTTCCTTGATTCCTGCTTCCTTCCTTGATTCCTGCTTCCTTCCTTGATTCCTGCTTCCTTCCTTGATTCCTGCTTCCTTGATTCCTGCTTCCATCCTTGATTCCTGCTTCCTTGATTCCTGCTTCCATCCTTGATTCCTGCTTCCTTGATTCCTGCTTCCATCCTTGATTCCTGCTTCAATCCTTGATTCCTGCTTCCTTCCTTGATTCCTGCTTCCTTCCTTGATTCCTGCTTCCATCCTTGATTCCTGCTTCCATCCTTGATTCCTGCTTCCTTCCTTGATTCCTGCTTCCATCCTTGATTCCTGCTTCCATCTTTGATTCCTGCTTCCTTTTTTGATTCCTGCTTCCATCCTTGATTCCTGCTTCCATCCTTGATTCCTTCTTCCTTCCTTGATTCCTGCTTCCATCCTTGATTCCTGCTTCCATCCTTGATTCCTGCTTCCATCCTTGATTCCTGCTTCCTTCCTTGATTCCTGCTTCCTTGATTCCTGCTTCCATCCTTGATTCCTGCTTCCTTCCTTGATTCCTGCTTCTTTCCTTGATTCCTGCTTCCTTCCTTGATTCCTGCTTCCTTGATTCCTGCTTCCATCCTTGATTTCTGCTTCCGTTCGTGATTCCAGCTTCCATCCTTGATTCCTGCTTCCGTCCGTGATTCCTGCTTCCTTCCTTGATTCCTGCTTCCGTCCGTGATTCCTGCTTCCGTCCATGATTCCAGCTTCCATCCTTGATTTCTGCTTCCTTCCTTGATTCCTGCTTCCTTCCTTGATTCATACTTCCATCCTTGATTCCTGCTTCCTTCCTTGATTCATACTTCCATCCTTGATTCCTGCTTCCTTCCTTGATTCCTGCTTCTATCTTTGATTCCTGCTTCCTTGATTCCTTTCTTCCATCCTTGATTCCTGCTTCCATCCTTGATTCCTGCTCCCATCTTTGATTCCTGCTTCCTTGATTCCTGCTTCTATCCTTGATTCCTACTTCCATTCTTGATTCCTGCTTCCATCCTTGATTTCTGCTTCCATCCGTGATTCCTTCCGTCCGTGATTCCTGCTTCCATCCTTGATTCCTGCTTCCATCCTCGATTCCTGCTTCCGTCTGTAATAACTGCTTCCGTCCGTGATTCTTGCTTCTATCCTTGATTCCTGCTTCTATCCTTGATTCCTGCTTCCATTCTTGATTCCTGCTTCCGTCCGTGATTCCTGCTTCTATCCTTGATTCCTGCTTCCTTCCTTGATTCCAGCTTCCATCCGTGGTTCCTGCTTCCATCCTTGATTCCTGCTTCCGTCTGTAATACCTGCTTCCGTCCGTGATTCCTGCTTCTATCCTTGATTCCTGCTTCCATCCTTGATTTCTGCTTCCGTCCGTGATTCCTGCTTCTGTCCTTGATTCCTGCTTCCATTCTTGATTCCTGCTTCCGTCCGTGATTCCTGCTTCTATCCTTGATTCCTACTTCCAGTATTGATTCCTGCTTCCGTCCGTGATTCCTGCTTCTATCCCTGATTCCTGCTTCCATCCTTGATTCCTGCTTCCGTCCGTGATTTTTGCTTCCATCCTTGATTCCTTCCGTCTGTGATTCCTGCTTCCATCCTTGATTCCTGCTTCTATCCTTTATTACTGCTTAAATCCTTGATTCCTGCTTCCGACCGTGATTCCTGCTTCTATCCTTGATCCCTGCTTTCGTCCGTGCTCCCTGCTTCCGTCCGTAATTCATGCTTCCATCCTTGATTCCTGCTTCTGTCCGTGATTCCTCCTTCCATGCTTGATTCCTGCTTCCATCCGTGATTCCTCTTTCCGCCCGTGATTCCTGCTTCCGTCCGTGATTCCTTCTTTCATCCGTGATTCCTGCTTCCGTCCGTGATTCCTGCTTCCGTTTTTTATTCCTGGTTCCGTCCATGATTCCTGCTTCTTTCCTTGATTCTGCTTCCTTGATTCTTGTTTCCGTCCGTGATTCCTGCTTCTGTCCGTGAATCCTACTTCGGTCTTTGATTCCTGCTTCCCTCCGTGATTTCTGCTCCCGTCCCTGAAGCCTGCTTCCGTCCGTGAATCCTACTTCCGTCCGTGATTCATGCTTCTGTCTGTGATTCCCGCTTCAGTCCGTGATTCCTGCTTCCGTCCTTGAATCCTGCTTCCTTCCGTGATTCCTGCTTCCGTCCGTGATTCCTGTTTCCGTTCTTGAATCCTGCCTCCGTCCGTGATTCCTACTTCTGTCCTTGATTCTTGCTTAAATCTGTGAATGGTCTTTCGTCCGTGATTCCTCTTTCGTCCGTGATTCCTGATTTCGTCCGTGAATCCTGATTTTGTCCGTGAATCCTGCTTCCGTCCGTAAATCCTCTTCCGTCCGTGATTCCTGTTTCTGTCCGTGGTTCTTGCTTTCGTCCGTGATTCCTCTTCCATTCGTGATTCAGGATTCCGTTTGTGAATCCTGCTTTCGTCCGTGATTCCTGCTACCATCCGTTATTTTTTATTCCGTCCGTGATTCCTCTTCCGTCAGTGAGTGGTGTCTTGACTGTCTTGCCACTATCTTGCCACTATCTTGCCACTGTCATATCTTGCCACTGTCTTACCACTGTCATATCTTGCCACTAACTTGCCACTGTCATATCTTGCCACTGTCTTGCCACTGTCTTGCCACTGTCTTACCACTGTCATATCTTGCCACTAACTTGCCACTGTCTTGCCACTGTCTTGCCACTGTCTTGCCACTGTCTTGCCACTGTCTTGCCACTGTCTTGCCACTGTCTTGCCACTGTCTTGCCACTGTCTTGCCACTGTCTTGCCACTATTTTGCCACTGTCTTACCACTATCTTACTACTGTCTTGCAACTGTTTTGCCACTATCTTGTCACTTTCTTGCCACTGTCTTGCCATTTTCTTGCCACTATCCTGCCACTATCTTGCTACTGTCTTGCCACTATCCTGCCATTATCTTGCCACTGTCTTGCAGCTGTCTTGCCACTATCCTGCCACTATCTTGCCACTGTCTTGCAGCTGTCTTGCCACTATCTTGCCACTGTCATATCTTTCCACTGTCTTGCCACTGTCTTGTCAATATCTTGCCACTATCTTGTCACTGTCTTGCCACTGTTTTGACTTTCGTGCCACTGTCTTGACTATCTTGCCACTGTATTGACTGTCGCGCCACTGTCTTGGCACTGTCTTGACTGTCTTGCCACTGCCTTGCCACTGTCTTGACTGTCTTGCCACTATCTTGTCACTGTCGTTCCGCTGTCGTGCCACTGTCTTGCCACTGTCTTGCCACTGTCTTTCCAATGTCTTTCCACTGTCTTGGCACTGTATTGACTGTCTTGCCACTGCCTTGCCACTGTCTTGACTGTCTTGCCACTATCTTGTCACTGTCGTTCCGCTGTCTTGCCACTGTCTTGCCACTGTCTTGACTGTCGTGCCACTGTCTTGCCACTGTCTTGCCACTGTCTTGCCACTGTCGTGCCACTGTCGTTCCGCTGTCTTTCCACTGTCTTGCAAATGTCTTTCCACTGTCTTGCCACTGTCTTGACTGTCGTGCCACTGTCTTGCCACTGTCGTGCCACTGTCTTGCCACTGTCTTGCCACTGTCTTGTCACTGTCGTTCCGCTGTCGTGCCACTGTCTTGCCACTGTCTTGCCAATGTCTTGCCACTGTCTTGCCACTGTCGTGCCACTGTCGTTCCGCCGTCTTGCCACTGTCGTGCCACTGTCTTGCCACTGTCTTGCCAATGTCTTTCCACTGTCTTGCCACTGTCTTGCCAATGTCTTTCCACTGTCTTGCCACTGTCTTGCCAATGTCTTTCCACTGTCTTGCCACTGTCTTGCCACTGTCGTGCCACTGTCGTTCCGCCGTCTTGCCACTGTCGTGCCACTGTCTTGCCACTGTCTTGCCACCCTTTGTTAGTCTTCCACATTTCTGTTTGTATCTTCTTTTGTCCTCTGAGTATTTGTGTGTCGTTTTGATTGTGTGCTGTCGACACCTAGGTGTGTTTTATGTCTCTCTCTCTCTCTCTCTCTCTCTCTCTCTCTCTCTTTTACACTTTGTTTTACAAGGTTAGGTTAAAGATTCCTAACTTTACTTACAAGCTAAGAGCTGTTACCTACATCAGCTCATTTCAAAGCCTTTTTATTGTCATTAGACATACAAGTAGGGAACAGGATGAAGTTGGAGCCATCTGTGGGCCAGAGATTTCATTTGATCAACCGACTGTTTTTCGTTGATATCATTATGTTCTCTCTCTCTCTCTCTCTCTCTCTCTCTCTCTCTCTCTCATTTTTGTACCACATTGTATTCTTTGCTGTTGTAGGTAACAGATGAGAGATATAAATGTCGTGCGAGGCTTCCCGCTCCATTTAACATACAACGTCGTACCTTCTAACTTATCTATTTTTTTTATTTTATCTTTTTCTCACCGCACTCCTACAATAGTTATCTTTTTTCCCAGCTTTCCCACAACAGTTGTTATCTTTTCTCCCGCATTCCTCCAATTGTCATCTTTTTCTCCCCATACTCTCAAAGTTACCGTCTCCGACACTCCAGTTATCTTTATCTCGCTTAGTTATATATTTTTACAAGTTATTTTTAGCTCACAGTTATGTTTTTCTCACATTTTTACTACAATTGTCTTTACTGTCTTAAAAATGTGATGGGGAACTAGTTGGGACTGAGAATTTGTTAGGTAAAATGATAGATCCAACTAATGTGACATTATATTGTGGCAACGTTTCGCTCTCCAGGAGCTTTGTCAAGCCGTTATGTAACGGGGTGACAAAGCTCTTGGAGAGCGAAACGTTGCTTTAATAAAATATCACATTAGTTACTTCTATGTTCATTTACCTACTAACATTTTGTTAGTAAATCTGCCATTATTACCGAGAATTTGTTCACAGGTCAAGAGGGAGAGGCAGAGAGGACACAAATCTTGCAGTGTACACGTCAACAGTCACCATCGTGGGTGCTGTCATCACACACTAGTACGCTGTTGACTACGTCAAGCTGGAAGAACTGCTAAAACTATCGTGACTTTAGAACCCCGAGATTCACTGAGAACCTCGTGATTGTAGAACCCCGAGATTCACTGAGAACCTCGTGATTGTAGAACCCCGAGATTCACTGAGAACCTCGTGATTGTAGAACCCCAAGATTCACTGAGAACCTCGTGATTGTAGAACCCCAAGACTCACTGAGAACCTCGTGACTGTAGAACCCCAAGATTCACTGAGAACCTCGTGATTGTAGAACCCCGAGATTCACTGAGAACCTCGTGATTGTAGAACCCCGAGATTCACTGAGAACCTCGTGATTGTAGAACCCCAAGATTCACTGAGAACCTCGTGATTGTAGAACCCCAAGATTCGCTGAGATCTTCTCAGACTGAAAATGGGCTGTGCATATAGTTTTGTTAATGAGTTTGGGTTTGATAAGGACCTGCCTAGTATGGGCCAGTAGGCCTGCTGCAGTGCTCCTCCTTCCTTATGTTCTTATTTTAACTGTACTCACAGATGCAACGAACAGACAACAGTAACTTAGACCAGAGAAATAAAAGCTCTGAACGTGTTAAACAGATCTTCCCCTCTTAGTCTAGCTTCGGTAGGTATTAAATCTAAGTGGTAATCCTTCCCTCTTGAAAAAAAAAAAGATGAACTCAGCAATGATTGGATCAAAATATCCAGGCATGAGAATCTCCCATCTCATGTTAGAACAAACCCAGGGAGTGCTGGAGGACGGTTCAAACTGATTTATTTCATGAGCCAAAATACTGTTGAGTGTGACAGCCTCTATACTGAGTATGAATTCTAACATTGCAATCAATAGACCGCGGAGAGGATGATATAACTTATATCATCAGAACTTTGTGACTAAGTCCCCGATAACCCTTTGATAGCACTGCTTGATCCTTCTTACACTGAAGGTATTGTCTCTACTTCTATCTCATGGTATGCATTCTTAAGCTGCAACAGCTTAATACACGTACACCAACTTCTTTAACTAGTTGTCCTTGTGAAACATTTGAGAGAATATTTAATAGTCTAAGCTATAGAATCAAACACCGTCACCTCATCTCCGTGGTTTTATGAATGATAAAAGTGCGCAGAACTGCATTATCACCCTCGTCACTGCGCACACCTCCATTACCTTTATTACATTTCTTGATTTTTAAGTTTTTCATTTAATATCGCAAACAGAACTGCTATTCTTCACAGACTAGCCTAAATAATAGGTTACCTATGAAATGCAGTGTTCTTGTCTACTGAGGTTTTAGAAGTAAGACTAAAGAAATGTCCGTATGTACACCACAGGGATGAGTTCTCACTCCCATGCTATTTAATGTATTCGTGTTCGCCTCATTGCTCTACCTACCTACCTCACCTAAGTGTATCGTCATTAAGACATACTGATGGCGTCACCTTCCTCTACAACCTGGCGTAAGAAAGATATATACAATGGACTAGAACTCTCATCTTTTCTTGCAGGGTGACCTCACTCGCTACGTTAACTCTTACAGATATCTTGATGTAAACACACCCTTTGCCTTTGATATACCTTTGATGAGTTTCGAGAGTCTTATTATTCTCGGAGCCCGGCCAAGGACCAGGATTGTCTCGTGCTTGCCTGGTCAACCAGGCTGTTGCAGCTGGAGGCCCACTGCCCTGCATATGCAGAGGGCCTCCAGCTGCCCGGGAGGTATTTTTTCTTAAGGCATCTATACTTGTTCCAGCCGTGCTTCTAGTATCTTCTGGTAACATGTTGAATAGTCTGGGGCCACGAATGTTGATACGGTGTTCCCTTATAGTGCCCACCGCATCCCTGCTCCTCACTGGGTTTATTTTGCACTTCCTCCCGTATCTCTCTCTCAAGTATGTTAATATGGCAGTATGTAAACGATGTAAACGCACCCTTCAGTGAATCCATCATACCACAGCCAAGAAATACAGACTACATGCACCCAGAGCTGTTGCTGGCTACTACCCTCAACAACGGTATTAATGTGAGAACTGTGAGAATGATGTACACAGCTCGCTTTACTTCCTTCACTGACTGTGCTGCGCCCATGTTAATGTTAGCTAATGAAAATTCTCTCCGGTTCCTGAACCTAGCGGAAAACGAAGCCCCTTCAGAATTATTCTTAACTGTCCTAAAACCTTCGGAGGTTCTTAATGTGAAAGAATTTGCTATTCTTAATATGAGAGAGTCTGCAGCCAAGACTTAATACAGCTAGCAGGCAACCGGATACCTCCAAAGAGTTACCTAAAGAGAGTAGCCGGATAGTATCAGTACCAGCTGGCAGGTAGCTGCATACTATGAAAAGAACTAGCTGACAGGCAGCCAGATACTGCCAAAGAGTCAGCTAGCAGGCAAACAGTGCAACCAATCAGAATCGGCAGTAATCTTGGATGGTGTCTTCTTATTGGTCAATGAGGTGGAAGTGTCATAAAGGCGAAAACTCATTATGGTTGAACAAACTTGACGCCCTTATCAGCGCGGGGTCACAACTTACCACACAGCAGTTGTGAATATCCAATATCAGCGATTTTTTTACGGGTTATTTTTACCAGTGATTTTTACCAGTGATTTTTTACCAGTGATTTTTTACCAGTGATTTTTACCAGTGATTTTTTACCAGTGATTTTTTACCAATGTTTTTTAACCAGTGATTTTTTACCAGTGATTTTTTTTTTACCATTTTTTACCATATATAGGGAGTTACTACCTCTAGAACTGTACTGGGGACCTTCATCCTCAGCGAAGAGAATAACCTTATTTCAAGGAAAACTCAGGGTTCTTCCCGTAGCTGTTTTAATATTTTCTTCTAGTTCCCCCTATATTCTATATTCTATGTGAACTTTATAGACAGAATACATTGACAAAAAATACAGACATGAATACATTGGTACAATATATCAAAGATTATAAATCTCCTCCAGCTCCGCCGAAGCCGGACACGAGACAAGTATGCAGCAAGCATTTCCTCTCTGGATGGTCATGCTGAGGTGCTGGAACATGATAAAGGCCGCCTTCGGGTCCCTGGTGGTGTTGATGAGTCTGGAACCCAGTTCTTGAAAGCAGCGTGTGGCTTTTTTACCTATGATCCCATGGTCTCTGATCCCACTGGGACAAATTGATACTGTTGGCTTATGTCTCTACTTGCCGATCTTGTACTCCTCCCTGTGATCAGCAGCTCCTTCCTGTCACCGGACACTGTGATGGATGTAGGTGTAAGCCAGCGTCCACACGCAAGTATAGTCCCATGCTAAGAGCTTGCCTTTTTTCCAAGGATAGATAGGGATCCTGTCAGGGAGGTTTCCTTGGATGTGAGTCTAGTTGGCTGCTTGTGATTGGGGCTCTCTCTCGGCTGGGCATCCAGCTATAGCAAGGTTTCTCTTTATGATGTCGTTAACTTCAATGTGTCTTGCTTGCCAGCCCTTGGTTTTGGAGCAGTTAAGACCATGTAGTATTGGTTGGCTTGTGCATCGCCGCAAATACATGCATATTCCGTATGTTTCGTGTGAATTGGGGCAGCAAGGAGGAGAGAAACTGCAATACGGAGAGGCTTAGGGCAGAGGCGTGTTCCCATTGCCGAAATGGGAACTGTTTGGAGGAAGTCCCCAGAGTGATGTGCACTCACAGCTTGGAGAAGGGCAGTATCCCTGCCTGATGTTACAGCCCTAAGCATGCATTGTTATGAAAATCGCTTGTTGTCAGAACATACAGGAGGAGATTGAAGCTTAGTGGTGTGCTCGGGCTGGAGAGGTACATTGCTTGTAAATAAGGCTGCCCAGCCTGAGGCAAATGTGACCGAGTAGTCTAGAGCATCACTCAGGGAACCCTGCCAGCCTCCTCTGACATGGGTTCTAGTTTTGCTGGCTGCAATCTCTCATATATATATATATATATATATATATATATATATATATATATATATATATATATATATATATATATATATATATATATATTATATATATTATATATATTACATATATATGTCGTGCCGAATAGGCAGAACTTGCGATCTTGGCTTAAACAGCAACGTTCATCTTGCCATATAGGACAAGTGAAAATTTGTGTATGCAATAATTTCGCCAAAATCATTCTGAACCTAACGAGAAAAATATGTTTGATTGTGTTTGTTTGGTACTAAATTATTGTAAACGTATTTAAAATATATTTAGTTGGTTTAGGCTAAAATAAATTGCTCTTGTTATAATAAGGTTAGGTGAGTTTTGTAAGATTCTTATGGTCCAAAATTAATTTTTTTTACATTAATGCATTAATGAAAAAATATATCTTTAAACGTGTAAGAGAAAATTTCAGAAAGGACTTAATTTTAAATGAGTTCTTGCTAATTGACCAGTTTTATATATTCGGCACGACATTTTATATATATATATATATATATATATATATATATATATATATATATATATATATATATATATATATATATATATATATATAATGAAACTGTGAAATAGGCTTCACACATCATACATCTGGTAGCGTGGTGTTTAAGCGAAAATACATATCGTTAAAATGTGCACGTTTTTCACGAGTGGTGTGAGGCGGGGCTGGAATACTAATGTTTGAACTCACCACAAAGTTAGGAAAACCAGCGAGAGGAAAGGAAAAGGAGAAGAGCAAGAAAGAGTAGAGAAGAGGCCACTATGACAGACTCAGAAGTTTTCTTCAACGAGTTAAGATGACTCAACTATAATGACCACCTATACAACTTTCTTTTCTTTCTGCAGTATACAAAATTAGTTGGAGTTTCCCACAGTAAGACAGCCACACGGCGGTTGTCACAGCAGCCACTAGTATTGCTGTCAGCTTGCTGTGTTAACAGCACACTGAACAGTCGACGGCTTTGTATACCATATAACTCTCGTCAACAGACACTTTTGAATGAAAGGAAAGCAAAGGAGGAAGCAGCCAGACAAGTGAGGATGGTGACCTGCTGACGGTACATCAGAAGTACGTGATGAACTCGAGTAAAGTTTATAACATGTATAAACATTGTAAGAGTGCCAGAACTTGGACCAGAGAGGTGTTTTAATAGACTCTGTGAACCTCATAACAGCCTGGACCAGAGGGGTCTTCTAACAGACTGTGTGAACCTCAGAACCCAGCATGTAGAAACACTACTAATGGAAGTGTGCGCAATAACTGACAGGGCCCTGATAATATACTCACTGTGCATAATGGAAGAAGGAACAATCTTCCTGCACAAACCTGCGACAAATAATTGGAAACAGTTCAGCTACGAGACGCCTGGTAAACAACAACTGTAATCGCAGTAATTAAAAAAAACCCACAAGGCTGAACTAGAGAGGCAAACCTGTTACTAGTACTTCACGCAATGAATAACATAGCAGTTGTATAACTCGATTGGTAGTGCACTCGCCTCACACACTGAGGTCCTTAGTTCGATCCCCGGTATGAATGGAAACACTGAGGCGTGTTCCCTTAAGGAGCCTGTTGTCTTTGTTCACCTAGTAGTAAGTAGGTACTTGGGTGTTAGTCGACTGGTGTGGGTCGCATTCTGAGAACAAAATTAACCTAATTTGCTCGAAATGCTCTGCATAATCAGGGGCTTACTATGTAGTATGCCAGAGATGTTAGCTGGGTCTGAAAGTTGTATTATGTACTTGTAGAAATAAAGGTTATTATTATTATTATTATTATTATTATTATAACAGGGTGTCAGGGATAGAATTACTTCTTTATGCATACAGTAGAAATGTACGACAGTCCCGTGAAAATTAGACAGAAGAGAAGGATGGCCTGGCTGCAAATTCTTGGACTGCAAGAAGGCTTTCACCACTATACTGTACAATGGGCTGATTTATGAATTACGACAAATGAGACAGTGTGACGTTTCCCAGCATACTGCAGTTTTATAAGTTATGTTAATAAATTATATATGCAAAAAAGGGTGTTAACATATAGTGATATTTCAAAGGGTTTAACTAATGGAGGCAAGAATTGCCATGTAAACGACTAGTTAATTATACGAGAGTTTTCAAATAAATTTTCCTTTCAAACTGTTAAACTTAAATAACCTTAACAAGTTACATTATTTCTATTCTGACATTTTTAACACATATATAGCATTTATTTGTATTTATTACTAATATTATATATAGAGAAAAACTTTTGCTTTTCGTTTTAGGTCACCATATTATATATACATCACAGTATGCAAAAGAACCACTGTGAAAAAAATAGCGAACTTCCAAGCGCTATCGTGATTTCTCACATTATAATGTGAGAAATCACGAAAGCCCTTGGAAGTTCACATTTTTTTCCCCAGTGGTTGTTTTGCATATAGAGAGGTGCAACACTATTCAGGAGCCAAGGTGAGAGAATACTAAATACTCGAGAGTGTTCAGTCGTCTCTGAGATGTCGTGAAGGTCTGTTCTCTCTGTCTTGCTGTTAGTACAACTCTTCTGCAAAGTTTACCACAGTGGTTATTCGACAAATTAAAATATTAAAGCTTGGGTAGAGTATAAGCTATGTCGGAGAGTTCTTCGACCACCTCACCCGCATAATCATAAGAAGTACAGGTGTTGTATGTTGACCGTGAAGTGTAATCTCGCCCTTATATGTCTTCTGCTAATCTTTTATTTTTATATTCTAGACTATGAAGAGACAAATATAGAGAAATGAGCTAGAAATTGTTATACACGAAATTAATGTTTTGATTATATTGGCATAAAACTTTCAAATTGCTGTTTATATGAAAAATATTTATTATAGTCTTATAATGATTTCATTTAATATTTTTGATCTGGTGTTTCCTTGTTACCATAACTTAGTTAAAGTAGATAATTGGCTTTAATTAACCAAAGGAAGGTTGACTCGCAGATAAACGAATAAATAGGCAATAGGATGCTGAGTGCCATGGTTAAAAAGTGTCAGAAGTGACGAGTGCCAACACCAGTGTTTCAACACCAATGTTTCAACACCAGGGTGTCAACACTACCAGGGTGTCAACACTAGTGTGTCAACAGCAGGGTGCCAACACAAGGGTGTCAATACCAGGTTGTCAACACAAGGGTGTCAACACTACCAGGCTGTCAACACTACCAGGCTGTCAACACCGGTGTGTCAACACCAGTGTGTCAGTACAACCAGGGTGCCAACACTAGTGTGTCAACACCAGTGTGTCAACACCAGGGTGTCAACACCAGTGTGTCAGTACTACCAGTGTGTCAACACCAGTGTGTCAACACCAGGGCGTCAACACCAGTGTGTCAGTACTACCAGTGTGTCAACACTAGGGTGTCAACACCAGTGTGTCAGTACTACCAGTGTGTCAACACCAGGGTGTCAACACCAGTGTGTCAGTACTACCAGTGTGTCAACACCAGTGTGTCAGTACTACCAGTGTGTCAACATCAGTGTGTCAACACCAGTGTGTCAGTACTACCAGTGTGTCAACATCAGTGTGTCAACACCAGTGTGTCAGTACTACCAGTGTGTCAACATCAGTGTGTCAGAACTACCAGTGTGTCAACACCGGTGTGTCAACACCAGTGTGTCAGTACTACCAGTGTGTCAACATCAGGGTCTCAACACTACCAGGGTGTCAACACTAGTGTGTCAACACTACCAGGGTGTCAACACCAGTGTGTCAGTACTACCAGGGTGTCAACACTAGTGTGTCAACATCAGTGTGTCAACACCAGGGTGTTAACACCAGCGTGTCAGTACTACCAGTGTGTCAACACCACGGCGTCAACACCAGTGTGTCAACACTACCAGGGTGTCAACACTACCGGGGTGTCAACACTAGTGTGTCAACACTACCAGGGTGCCAACACCAGGGTGTCAACATTACCAGGGTGTCAACATCAGTGTGTCAATACTACTATGGTGTCAACACTACCAGGATATCAACACCAGTATGTCAACACCAGGGTGTCAACGCCAGTGTGTCAACACTAGGGTGTCAACACTAGGGTGTCAACACCAGGGTGTCAACACCAGTGTGTCAACACCAGTGTATCAACACTAGTGTGTCAACACCAGGGTGTCAACACCAGGGTGTCAACACAAGGGTGTCAACACTAGGGTGTCAACACCGGAGTGTCAACACCAGAGTGTCAACACCAGAGTGTCAGCGCCAGAGTGTCAACACCAGGGTGTCAACACCAGGGTGTCAACACCAGTGTGTCAACACCAGGGTGTCAACACTGGAGTGTCAACACCGGAGTGTCAACACCAGGGTGTCAACACTAGTGTGTCAACACCAGGGTGTCAACACCTGTGTGTCAACACCGGAGTGTCAACACCAGTGTGTCAACACCAGTGTGTCAACACCAGGGTGTCAACACCGGAGTGTCAACACCAGGGTGTCAACACCAGTGTGTCAACACCAGGGTGTCAACACCGGAGTGTCAACACCAGTGTGTCAACACCAGTGTGTCAACACCAGTGTGTCAACACCAGGGTGTCAACACCAGGGTGTCAACACCAGTGTGTCAACACCAGTGTGTCAACACCAGTGTGTCAACACCAGTGTGTCAACACCAGTGTGTCAACACCAGTGTTTCAACACCAGGGTGTCAACACCAGTGTGTCAACACCAGTGTGTCAACACCAGTGTGTCAACACCAGGGTGTCAACACCAGGGTGTCAACACCTGGGTGCCACAAGTGAACAAGAGGGCACACTTGTACACTAACAAGTGAAGTCACAGTGGTACTTCAAGTGTTCACAAGGTAGGAACATCACTTAATCAATATAAAGTGCTATAACTTATAGGTTTTCTAGTACTTATACGATAAATTAATTTCTGGAGACAGCAATAGTCTGCTCCTGTAGATACAATATGAGAGTACGTAAAAATATGAAAAGGGTTCTCTACCACACACACACACACACACGCACACACACACACACACACACACACACACTGCACACAACTGAGGAGGAGGTGAAGAAGCTACTAAGTGACCTTAATTAATACCTCAAAGGCAATGGGACCGGACATCTCCCTGTGGGTCCTCAGGGAGGGAGCAAATATATTGTGTGTGCCATTAACCACAATCTTCAACACATCCCTTGAAACTGGGCAACTACCTGACGTATGGAAGACCGCTAATGTAGTTCCCATTTTTAAAAAAGGAGACGGAAAATAGGCACTAAATTACAGACCAGTGTCACTGACGTGTATAGTATGCAAAGTCATGGAGAAGATTATCAGGAGAGTGGTGGAACACCTGGAACGGAACAAGATTATAAACGACAACCAGCACGGTTTCATGGAAGGCAAATCCTGTGTCACAAACCTTCTGGAGTTTTATGACAAGGGTAACAGCAGTAAGACACGAAAGAGAGGGGTGGGTTGATTGCATTTTCTTGGACTGCAGGAAGGCCTTCGACACAGTTCCTCACAAGAGATTAGTGCAGAAACTAGAGGATCAGGCGCGTAAAAGAGGGAGGGCACTGCAATGGATCAGATAATACCTGACAGGGAGGCAACAACGAGTCATGGTACGGGATGAGGTATCACAGTGGGCACCTGTGACAAGCGGGGTCCCACAGGGGTCGGTCCTAGGACCAGTGCTATTTTTGGTATATGTGAATGACGTGATGGAAGGGATAGAATCAGAGGTGTCCCTGTTTGCAGATGATGTGAAGTTAATGAGGAGAATTAAACCAGATGAGGACCAGGCAGGACTTGAAAGATTCCTGGACAGGCTGGACACGTGGTCCAGCAACTGGCTTCTTGAATTCAACCCTGCCAAATGCAAAGTCATGAAGATCGGAGAAGGGGAAAGTAAATCAAAGTTTTAGAAAAATATATAGAAGCAGCAGTAAGTATGACTGCTAGTGAGGTTGCAGACATGTTGTGATCAACAGTGGTCAATAGTCAGGTTAAAACTATATTCGTAAGTGTAGCAGAAGATGGTCACTACCAGGTACACGCCAGTGGTAGGAAAGATACGAACCTTTCCTTCCACTGGCTGGAATGAACCGTGATATGACGCAGTGAATCAAGCTGGCTGGAGTCTCGGAGCTGACTAATGAGTACAGAAACATCTCAAAGAATCATTCAGGTCCACACATGCGTCAGCCTTTCCATAAATGATGAAGGTGAAGGAAAGGTAGAGTAAATCCACAACTTTTGCTAAAGTCTTACAGCCCACGTGATTCTTCGTAGTTCTGCTGGCACAATCATAACACACAGGATACTGAAGAGAAGCGCGCGCGCGCGTACACACACACACACACACACACACACACACACACACACACACACACACACACACACACACACACACACACACACACACATACATACATACATACATACATACATACACAGCTGTTACCAATATGACAAGTGGTTCACTCACTCGATAAACTGAAGGTCT
>NC_091313.1:2643320-2680820 GCF_038502225.1 Cherax quadricarinatus | reverse complement strand
CAGTAATGACTGTGTTTTAATGGCAGTCAGAGATGCAGAAGGAAAAGCAATGGGAAAAAGAGAGGGAGAGGTCAATTTTCATTCAGTTGCTTCAGGAGACCACAGGGAGGACATATAAAGGCAACAGGGAGAGAAAAAGAGATTGAAAATATCATTAAACAGGAGAGGAGGACATGACTGAGCTGATAAATTTTCAGAGAATGGGGGATACTTGAAGAAAAGAAATTGGCTGGTCAGAGTGACTTTCAGAAACGGTGCAAACCAGGATCCTACAGCAGAAACTACAGCTAAGGGAAACAACAAAATACCAGCAGGTATACCTAAGCCATGAAGGAACAAGAATAGAATGACAGAAACTGAGAGGATACAAAGACACAAGGAACAAGAAAAAGAGACAAGGCTAGAGTCAGGCTGGGACACCCAGAGTTGGGAGCAGCAGCAAGTACAACCACCTGCAGAACCACCTATAGAACCCCACTGACAGACAAATTACCCAAAACAAACCACACTCCACACTCACAGCCCCCACCCCTCAGCACAAATCCACCTACACAGCAGCCTCCCATAGTACCCTACCAGATCTCCTACTCCCTCTGTGGCATGCAAGAGTATGTTACAATTTATTCGGCGCATGTAACGCTCCCATATAGGCTGCTTCCCAACCAGCAAACTGGATACTAGGGGTTTAATGGTCAATAGGGTACCTGTCGTTAAATCAGTACCTTCGTTCAATGGCCATTCACAGGCAAGCCCACCGAATCTGATGCAATGTGGTTCACTTGTAGTAAGCATTGGCAGACTTGCCTAGCTGCTGGTTGAGCATGGTGCACACACTCTGGCTTCTGCTTTGCCATCTATCACCTTGGTGTACACTTGCAATTCTATCTGTACATAGTGTACATACATGTATATATTATCTGGTGAAGGGAAATATACATTATATTCTGTTGTTGAGCATGATTTGCTCCACCTTCCCATTACGACCAGGTCTCACAGGCCATTCATTACCTGTGTTCATAATACCCTCAGCCCCAACAAACCCCCCAGAATACAATTTTGGAAAAGAAGCTGAAGGTATGGTACATCAATGCAGACGGAACAATGCATAAGTGGCCCAAAAGAATCACCGAGGCATCCCCATACATCATAGCACTCACGGAAACCAAGCTCACATGAATGATAGCAAACACAATTTTTCCAGCTGGATATCAGATCCTGAGGAAAGATGGAAGGAATAAAGGAGGGTGGAGAAGTTGCACTGCTTATCAAGAATCAGTGAGTTTTGAGGAATTGGGTGAAGGGGACAGAAGGGAAGCAAGAGACTACATAGTAGGAACACTTCAGACTGGGGATCGCAAGGTGGTGATTGAAGTGATGTACAACCCACCACAGAATAGAAGGAGGCCAAGACAAGAATATGATGAAAGTAACAGAGAAATGGTGGATACACTAGCCGAGGTTGACAGAAGGGCTCACATGGGCAAGACAATGTTACTAGTTGTGGGTTATTTCAGTCACAAGGAGACTGGAAAAGCCTGGAGCCACAAGGGGGACCAGAAACGTGGGAGGGATAAGATAATGGAGGTGGTACTGGGAAACCTCATGCTTCAGCCTGTTAGGGACACTGCCAGAGAGAGAGAGAAGAGAATGAACTGGCAAGACTGGAACTCATATTCACCTTGAGTAGTTCAGACACTGAGGACATCATGTATCAAAGACCCCTCAGAGCTAGTGACCACGTGGTCCTGAGCTTCGAATACATAGTTGAGTTACAAGTAGAGAGGGAAGCAGGACGAGTAGGATGATAAAATCCAAACTACAAAAGAGGGGACTACACAGGCATGAAAAATTTCCTGCACGAGGTTCAGTGGGAAAGAAAACTGGTGGGAAAATCAGTAAACGAAATGATGGAACACGTGACAGCAAAATGCAGGGAGGCAGAGGAGAGGTTAGTACCCATGGCCAACAGAAACAATGGGAAGATCAGGACGAACCCTTGGTTCACCCAAAGGTGTAGGGAGGCCAAAACTAGAGCATGGAAAAACATATAGAAGACAAACGATCAAGAAAAATAAGATCAATTGAAGAGGCAGAAATGAATGTGCATCAAAATTTGGCAATTTGGCATCAAAAGCCAAATCTGAGATGAAGCTGTTGTACAGCCACATCAGGAAGAAAACAACAGTCAAGAACCAGGTAATCAGGTTGAGAAAGGAAGGAGGGGAGATCACAAGAAATGACCGAGAAGTATGCGAAGAACTCACCATGAGTTATGAGAAAGTATTTTTAGTGAGACAGAAAGCAGTCCAGAAAGCCGAAATGGCGGGGTGCACCAACAAGTGCTGGACTCAATACACACAGCCGAGGAGGAGGTGAAGAGGCTGCTAAGTGAACTAGATACCTCAAAAGCGTTGGGACCAGACAACATCTCTCTGGGTCTTGAGAGAGGAAGCAGAGACATTGTGTGCCACTATCAACAATCTTCAACACATCAATTGAAACATGGCAACTACCTAAGGTGTGGAAGACAACAAATGTAGCCCAATTTTTAAGAAAGAAGAGACAGGCAGCATTAAACTACGGACGAGTGTCACTGACATATGTAGCATGCAAAGTCAAAGAGTGGTGGAACACCTAGAGAGGACTAAGCTTATACACGTTAACCAACATGGTTTCTGGGAAGGAAAATCCTGTGTCACAAACCTACTGACGTTTTACGACAAGGTAACAGAAGTAAGACAAGGGAGAGAGGGATAGGTTGATTGCATTTTCTTGGACTGTAAAAAAGGCTTTCAACACAGTTCCACACAAGAAATTAGTGCAAAAAATAGAGGAGCAGGCAGGAATAAAAGGAAAGGCGCTGCAATGGAAAAGAGAATACCTGACAGGAAGGAAACGAGTGATGGTACATGGCAAGATGTCAGAATGGGCACCTGTGAGGAGGGAGGTTCCATAGGGGTCAGTCCTAGGGCTGGCACTGTTTCTGATATATGTGAATGACATGACGGAAGGGATAGATTCAGAGATTTCCCTATTTGCAGACCATGAGAAGCTAATGCAAAGAATTCAATCGAATGAGGATCAGGTAGGACTACAAAGGGATCTGGACAGGCTGCAAGCCTGTTCCAGAAACTGGTTCCTGGAGTTTAACCCCACCAAGTGCAAAGTCACAAAGAATGGTGAAGGTCATAGAAGTGAGTATAATACCGAGCACATCTCCTGAGGCGCACATCAACCAAATAACTGCTGCAGAATATGGGCGCCTGGCAAACCTAAGAATAGCTTTTCGACAGCTTAGTAAGGAATCATTCAAGACTCTGTACACCGTGTACGTCAGGCCAATACTGGAGTATGCAACACCAGTACGAAACCCACACCATGTCAAGAAATTTGGAAAAAGTGCAAAGTCTTGCAACAAGACTAGTCCCAGAGTTAAGGGGTAAGTCCTACGAGAAAAGGTTAAGGGAAATCGATCTGACAACATTGGAGGGACAGGGTAACGACATATAAAATACTGAGAGAAATTGGCAAGATGGAGAAGGACAAGTTGTTTCAGGGATGGGACACAACAACAAGGGGACACAACTGAAGTTGAAGACTCAGGTGAGTCACAGGGATATTAGGAAGTATTTCTTCAGTTATAGAGCTGTCAGGAAGTAGAACAATCTGAGAGTGATGTCGTTGGGGTAGTATCTATACATTGTTTTGAGAAGAGATACTATGAAGCTCATGGAGCAGGGAGAGAGTGGACCTAGTAGCGACCAGCGAAAAGGCGGGACCAGGAGCTGTGACTCAACTCCTGCAACCACAAGTAGATGAGCAAAACTAGGTGGGCACACACACACACACACACACACACACACACACACACACACACACACACACACACACACACACACACACACACACACACACACACACACACACACAGACTAATATTTAGCCTCAGTATAAAAGAGTAATATTGCAACTTTTAAATGTAGGAGAAATAAAAGGTAAATTTTGACAGTGAATGAGAAAACTTTGTTTGAGAGGAAAATGTGAACAATTATATGAGCAAAAAATCTCCTGGCTGGGAGACGTGACCAGCGGGGTGCCACAAGTATCTGTACTTGCTAAGATAATGTTTTTAGTAAATAAAAATGACTTGCCGGAAGAAATTAAAAAAATGTACATGACTCTTGTAGTGCATGGTGGAACAGTCGTAGATGAAATGTACTATAAAAATGACTGTATATATTTACGAGAGGACGTGGATAAACTGAGCACATGGAGTGTCAGATGGATGATGAAATTTAAGGCTAATAAATGTCATGTAAGGAAACTTAGGCAAGATGAAGAACATAGACTGTGATGAAATATTGAAGGTACCAGAGAGAGAGAGAGAGAGAGAGAGAGAGAGAGAGAGAGAGAGAGAGAGAGAGAGAGAGAGAGAGAGAGAGAGAGAGAGAGAGAGAGAGAGAGAGAGAGAGAGAGAGAGATCTAGGAGGAGTTATTATTAACTTTATATTGTCACAGGAATATCATATAAACAAAACTTTGAAAAAAAGTTTTTCTACTCTAGGCTGGTGAGGGACGAGGCAGCTGCCATAAATATGGCTGGAGACAAGTTACACATTCGCGTTATCGTATATAAATGGTTATGATCATAACCATGATTTTTGAAGAGGTGAACCGGTAAGCCAGCGGAAGTCCTCGGTCAGATGACCAAAAACTCCAGCTGTGGGTCATCATATGTCTACGACTAGCGTCAGGAAACATTTGTCCTGTTTCCTGACAGATATTATACCTACACACTTGTATGTTATTTACCACATGTGTCGAACCAAAATTAGAATGTACAGAGGCTCAGTGTTGCCCTCCTCTACAAAAAGAATAACTTGTGGATAAATCAGAAAAGATCTTAAGAAAAATTACAATTGATTATGAGAGCTGAAAGAAAATGAATTATGATAAAAGGTTGTTAAGAGTAAGAAGGTTCACGCTGTGTGATAACACCAGAAGACACATGATAACTACTTGTTGTAGTACAAGGTTCAACGAGCACATGGAAGAACTGATGAAGAAGACTTCTTATTACCTACAACAAGGGCACTAAGAGTCCACAGTTGTAAACTGGAAAGAAAGTGTAGCGAAAGAGACACAGTAAAGTTCTCCATGGAATATTAAACATAGATAAGAAAAAGCTTAGGGCTGGATTTTTGTATCTTATAATTTCATACTTGACATCTCAGAAACCTTCCTACCCCATATGGGGAGGAGGGGGATGATGGTAGGGTGGGGTTGGCACTAACCCAGTCTAAGCGTAACCGTGGACGGTGACACCTATACTACTCTTAGACCTCTCTCCCTGCTTTGGCTGCTCCCTTGCAACATTGCACAGCTCCTGATGACGCACTGAGAAGTGTGAAAGTACTTGAGCTAAAGATTTCCACTCCCCGTGGCTTGTCCTGCATTTATATGTATATATGTATATATATATATATATATATATATATATATATATATATATATATATATATATATATATATATATATATATATATATATATATATATATATATATATATATATATATATATATATATATATAGAGAGAGAGAGAGAGAGAGAGAGAGAGAGTATAAATAATTCTACACATGTATGAAGGAAGTGGGGTGGATAGTGTGGAGGGAAGGGAGAGTGGGGAGAGAGGAAAGGAGAAAGAGGAAGGAGAATACAACTGTCTATGTTGGGGGGAGGGCGGACTGGAAGAGAGGAGGGGGTGGGTAAAGTTATGATGCACACACCTGGCATGACCTTTGTTGATGACGTCACAGTTGGAGTTGCTCTCAGCCAGCTTTAGTGTTGGAGCTGTGGTGAGAGGGAGGGGGAAAGGGGGAGTTGTGCCGGATAGAGTGGGGCGAGGCAGAATGGGAACAGAACAGGGCAGGAACTGTCCGGGTAAAGGCTCGGGCCAGAGTAGACTAGGGTGGAGTTGGGGGGCTGTGCAGAGTGGTTTAAGGTGTGGTATCAGTAAGCAAATAATTAATTATGTAAGTTTATTTAGGTACATGCACAGAGTAGGTACAATTATCATGTATATAGCTTAACATATTCGTAAATTACCTAGGATAACTCAAAATAGTCAGACAAGGTGATTTATTTCTATTTTTAGTTATGTGCACCACCCGAGTGTGCAGCACCCGGGCGTGCAGCACCCGGGTGTGCAGCACCCGGGCGTGCAGCACCCGGGCGTGCAGCACCCGGGCGTGCTGTGAACCAGCGTGAAGCTCAGTTAAACAGCAGTCCAGAAAAGAAGACGTATAACATACCCAGGAGATAAACTTTGCTTGAACGTATATTCCCACCACCAGGACGTATATACAGTCTTTATATACAAGTTAAACCTTGTAATGAATACAGTTTGGGAGAGAATGTGGGAACACACTAGTTGCTACAGTTGTATCACGCTTATTGAAACCATCACAGGTACATCATGACTGGACCTGTGGTATCTGGCTGTAAAACAAGTCCCCAGACAAGGAAGAACCTCAATTATAAAGGCAAAGGCAGACACAAAGGCAGACACAAAAGCAGACACAAAGGTGACACAAAGGTAGACACAAAGGGTACTTTTGAATACTCGTATATTACCTCCACCAATATTTACAATATATATAAAGTGCAGAAGAGCAACAGGGTGATAATGAGTGAGAGTGAACGAAGTTCATTCACGGCAATTGGCTTTTCACCTCAATCAAGATAAATCAGTGTGTGTGTGTACTCTGTTTGTGTGAGTCTTACTTCACCCAGGGCGGTAAATATAACGGTTCGGCTAGAGTCACACTCCCGTCGTCCTATTGGAGGACGTATATACCTGACAGCGAATCTGAGTGGCAGGAGGTCTCAATCAGGCACCCTGACCTAACTGCCAATTTGGGTAGTACGAACGGAATGCAAGAAGTGACTGTGTAATGAACGCCGAATGAACTGTGACATACTCGGCTCACACACCACACCTACACAGAATACAAAGATGTTATAGTGTGAGCCAGCCAGGGGCATGAGAGGGTTTCATGGTCTGAGGTATTCCTAGAAGCTAGGTGACCTGTCCCAAACCGTCAACTCTCCGTCTAACACGTCAGATTGATGGTCGACAAGCGCTGAAAGGCAGTGACTGACCCTGATTCTAACTGGCTACCATGTCATACAGGAAAATGCTTATATATTGCGTGCGTCGAATACACCACGAATGGCCCATAACAGAACGGAGAAAACTGCTGATGTTAAGAACACGTCTGCTGCCCTTGTCGCACGACAATGTGGAGTAGAACTGTTTGTAGCGGAGCGGGATGAAGTAGGATGGTGTGGAAAGGGTCAGGATAGTGGGAAGCGGTGGAGTTGGGTGGGATGGGAAGAACAGTGGGGCAGGGGAGTAGGGGTGGAGCAGGGTTGTCAGGGGTGAGGAGCAGCGCTGTCACTCATTTGACAACTCTGGTGATCAGAGACACCACTACACCAGATGGGATAACTCCATTATGTATATGAAATTTGGCCATTATTTGATGTTCTCTCTCTCTCTCTCTCTCTCTCTCTCTCTCTCTCTCTCTCTCTCTCTCTCTCTCTCTCTCTCTCTCTCTCTCTCTCTCTCTCTCTCTCTCTCTCTCTCTCTCTCTCTCATTATTTTTTCTAATATAGTTTTCAGTTAATATTTATAATAGGTGGATCCATATATATAATACACTGGACAATAATAAATTTGTTACGTCTGTAAATGACAGCTTTTTATGTTATTATTTTATCACGCTGAAACTGACTCTGAAGTGAGAATTACCCATCACATAAGATATTGGCAACACATGTGGTTCTTTGTTAGAAATATAAACTTGATTACAGCTCTGAGGAAAGCCTTGTGGTTGTCTGTTTACATGCATAAACTTAAATATTACGCATTGTATCTGCTTGTCAGGAGGGTCGGAGAGCATCAGTTGTGCTCTGGCCGTCCCAGTGTTCAGTCATATTTACATAAACTTACTATTCATTGTGTATATTGGTGCTTATTTTGCTTACATTGCATTTCTCTGCCACATACAAGTAACCATACTGACATTCGATTTCTTTTGTTATATGAAATTTTTATTTCAGATCAGCATGAAAAGACGAAGATACTTGAAGAGTTTAGGCAACTTTTGTTATTTATGTGGCAAGTATATACCCCGTGATTAACCAAAAAACAAACATAATAAATCGTGTCAAGATCCTAAAAGCGCTACTTCGGACCCCACACCAATGCTGTATTGTTTGTACCTCTGGACTAACACAATGGATTAGATTTTTAGATTAGATTTTGCCACTGAAGTGGCTAGTTTATTGTGCACCCCATATCCATCCTGTGGACGGTAGCGCAAGAGAATATGGATACACAAAAGGCCTAGGAACTAGGCCCCAAAAGAGTTAACAGGTGTACATTTGGATTTATATCTACAGTTCACTTATCTGTTACAAGCAAATTTAGAAAATTTGCTTAGTATATCTGGAATCTTATTTTCATTAATAAGATATCATGACATGTCACATAGATTATTATACAATCTATCTCTGTATTCCTCAATAAGTGGACAATTAAGCACATAGTGTTCAAGACAGTGACCATATGCCTGACCACATAATTTGTATTTGGTTTGATCATCATCTGTGTGTCTCCCAAACTGCCAGAAGTACTTGTAACCAAGCCTAAGCCTGGCCACTACAACATCAGTCAGTCTGTTCACATTGCAAGTTGCTCCATAAACATACTTATCTACGTTCATGTTATCATAGTGGGTTATAGATCTACTCAGGCTTCTAACTGCATTCCTATAACAATCATCTTCATTATTTACTTCTCTCCTAATATTGTTCCTAATGCTAGACACAGTTATACCAAAGTTATATTCTACATTCTCCTTCATGGAATCCATGGGATCCATGGCAATTGTACATTAATTTCTTTTTCCCGGATTTTTGAGTATCTGTACCTGGCTTCTCCAATGAGCATGTTGTTGGAGTCATTATATGAATTAAGAGCATTCAGTGATGACAAAGAATCAGTAATGATGATAGAGTCAAGCTCGGTGTCATAAGTTAGCTTTAGCGCCATTAGGATTGCAAACAATTCATTTGCAGTGTAGACGCCCAGTTGTTAATTCTTATGCCTAACTCAACAAATTTATTATCGTTCTTAAGTAGGGAGGTGGCAACAAGAGCAGATGCAGCCCTGTCAGAAGACTCCTGTTTAGATCCATCAGTGTATATAACTTGTGATAACTTATTACTACCAGCTAGGTGAGAAATTTCTTCTTGAGCAGTTGCTTTAACAAGTGATTTAAGGAAGGGGTTACTAGCAATGAGCTTCTTGGGAGGGACTTGCAGGTATGTGATATTAAATGAACATATCTTCCATGGAGGGGTGAAATGTTCTTGTTGCCTAAAGTGATACAGTTCATGAAGGTTATCAAAATTTAATATAATTGCATGTTTTCACAATCCATTTAGATCTGTATGTATTTACTTCTAGACATTTAGTAAGAGTCATAGTGGCAGTGTCTGGTTCATTTCTTAACATTCTAATACCGAGTACAGTGTTAATCTCAATAATCCTATCACTGATACTAGAAATACCAAGCTCCTTCCTTATATTAAGAACCTTTGTAGATTTAAGACAGCCAAGAATAATTCTGAGAGCTTATTTTGCATTAACTTCAAGGGTCGGGGAGAACTTTCCCTAGCTAATATCAACATGAGAGCAGCATAATCAATTAAGGACCTAACATAGGCTGTGTACATCATTCTCACACGATTCTCACATTAGCACCATAGTTGGGGTTGTAGCCAGCAACAGCTTTGAGAGCATTTAGCCTATCTTTGCATTTCTTATTTAGTTGTGGTATTGTGGATTTGTTAAAGAGTACATCTACGCCAAGATATCTGTAGGTTTTAACGTAGCTAATGTTTTCACCCTTCAAATAGATGGGTGGGGGATGTCGTTTGCTTGTTAATATCTTTGTTTTAGAGTAAGATATTATGAGGCCTAGTCGATTATAAATTGCTTGAACTTCATTAAGAATGGTACTCATCTTCTTATGCCCTGTTGTATGGATCATGATATCATCAGCATAACTTATAGCTATATGTTTAGGTGAGGCAGGTAGAGCATTTAGGAGAGCATTAATCAGAACATTAAATAGCATGGGACTGAGAACTCCTTCCTGCGGTGTACCTAGGGACATTTCTTTAGACTCTCTTCTAAAGCCTTGGTAGAGGACAGAGGATACTCTATTTGACAGGTATCCTATTATCCAGCAGAGTAAGCTACCACCAATATTCATTTTGGCTAGTTCATGCAGTATAACGGTTCTGTTCGTAATTTCAAATGCAGATTTTAGATCAAGAAAAGTGGCAAAACTAGTAGAGGTGTGTGCAGTGAGAAAGGTGGAAATACAGTTCTGCACACTTTTACCTTTCATGAACCCATAGAGGTAGGGGGAATTTTGGTGTCTGATTCTGTAGTACAGTCTGTTAAGTATTATTCTTGAAAAAGTTTTACAAATACAACTGGTTAAGGAGATCGGTCTAAATGTATCAGGCTGTTGGAACATAAGGATAGGCACAATGAGACTATTGGTCTAGGAAGTAGGAAGAACACCCTGAATGTAACTGAGATTATACAGTGTTAACAAAGGGTTATCAGGTACGTGTCTTAGAGTTCTGAGGATATCATAGGTTATACCATCCTCTCCAGGAGCGGTTGATCGATCTTTAGTTAATGCATTATCTAATTCTTACTCGATGAAGAGGCAATAACTCTCATCAATATTCCACACAGTGGCTAAACGGGAAACGTACATCAAAACCATTTGTAGTCCCAGTGGTGTGGCGAGAATCGAAGGATCACTTGAATGACTGTTACTTCTGTACCGTTAATGTGGATGGTTTCTCGAAGAAAAGCATGAACAAGATAACATATCCAGATTGTGAGTCAGCATTACAACCTCTGTCACATAGTGAGGACACTGCTATACCTGTTCTACCTGTTGTTTATGGCACTAAACGTGATACTAATGAAGAAACTGATAACACTGATCTTTATGAACCTCCAGAATCTGAGACTTTGAAACAACCAAACTTAATCACTATACAGGAGTTAAATGACCTTGCTAGAGACCTTGACCTATCAAAGCAGAAAGCAGAACTGCTTGGATCGCGCTCACAAAAGTTAAACCTTTCAGCAAGTGAAACAAAAATGTCTCATTTTCGTGTACGCCTTACTAGTATGGCGGCGTTCTATCAAATGGAGAATGATGTGTGCTTCTGCACTGATGTGAATGATCTTATGAAGGATCTGGGCTATGAACACCGTGATTGTTGGATGTGATAGTGAGGTGTGGGCTAGACCCTTTATATGCCTTCCTTTGATGCATTACTTTCATTGTTCCTTGATAATGTGAGTAGTCACGAAAGCGCTTGGAATTTCTCTATTCTTTCACAGTGGTTGTTTTGCATATTCTGAAATCACCTGTTTATTGTGTTAATGTTAATGTAAAAAATTACAATTTTGCACCAAAAGCATCTTAGAAAACTTACCTAACCTTATTATAAAAAGCGCAATTTATTTTAGCCTAACCCAACTAAATATATTTTAGATTTGTTTACAATAATTTTATACTAAACAAACCCAGGCAAATATATTTTTTTCGTTAGGTTCAGAATGATTTTGGCGAAATTGTATATATATATATATATATATATATATATATATATATATATATATATATATATATATATATATATATATATATATATATATATATATATATATATATATATATATACAGGATACATTGATGGTACAAGCGGGTGATTAGCATACCATACATAATACAAATTACTAAGTATTTAAAAGATACATAACAGATATAGAGGTGATTTTCTCAAGAACCTTCATGCAGTTCCTTAGAGCTGAGACACCTAGCCAGGATACAACAAGCATTACCTCTCTGAACAGCAACATTGAGACAATGGAACAGAAAACTAGTTGCCGTGAGATCTTTAATCTTTCTTTTACCTAATTCTTTCAGAAATCTAGATACGTTCTTTCGCCATGAGTCATAAGCTTCAGAACCTATGAAAATACGTGTAGTGTTGATCAAGTTCACTGTGCTTTCTAGACTTCAGGGAGTCCCTGAAGCTGGCAGCTGCGCCTCCTTCGTTCCTCATGTACTGGGGGAAGGTGTCAGCCAGTGTGGCTGACAATGTTCCACAACACCTGGTTGCTGTTTACCCAAGTTTACAAGTCTTTCCAAGTCTCTTCAAGAATGAAGTGTTGTGTAAATTCGTTTCAAAAAGCTCATTTAGAATATCATAGGTCGATAAAACCATCTTGAATTATTATTGATAATAGGCGAAATAAATAATAATAAAAAGAAAAGTTAACTAGCCCAATTTGCCGATTTGGCATAGAACAGCCCATACATTTTTTTTTGGGCTGCTTGTCTGATCAGCATCAGCATCATTATTATCATCAACATCATCATCATTATCAACCTCAGCATCAGCTGCAGCAGCACCACCACCATCATCAACTTCAGCATCAGCTGCAGCAGCACCACCACCATCATCAACCTCAACATCAGCTGCAGCAGCACCACCACCATCATCAACCTCAACATCAGCTGCAGCACCACCACCACCATCATCAACCTCAGCCTCAGCTGCAGCAGCACCACCACCATCATCAACCTCAACATCAGCTGCAGCAGCACCACCACCATCATCAACCTCAGCATCAGCTGCAGCAGCACCACCACCATCATCAACCTCAGCATCAGCTGCAGCAGCACCACCACCATCATCAACCTCAGCCTCAGCTGCAGCAGCACCACCACCATCATCAACCTCAACATCAGCTGCAGCAGCACCACCATCATCATCAACCTCAGCATCAGCTGCAGCAGCACCACCATCATCATCAACCTCAACATCAGCTGCAGCAGCACCACCATCATCATCAACCTCAGCATCAGCTGCAGCAGCACCACCACCATCATCAACTTCAACATCAGCTGCAGCAGCACCACCACCATCATCAACCTCAGCATCAGCTGCAGCAGCACCACCACCATCATCAACCTCAGCCTCAGCTGCAGCAGCACCACCACCATCATCAACCTCAACATCAGCTGCAGCAGCACCACCACCATCATCTTCAGCATCAGCTGCAGCAGCACCACCATCATCATCAACTTCAGCATCAGCTGCAGCAGCACCACCACCATCATCAACCTCAGCATCAGCTGCAGCAGCACCACCATCATCATCAACTTCAGCATCAGCTGCAGCAGCAGCACCACCATCATCAACTTCAGCATCAGCTGCAGCAGCACCAGCACCATCATCAACGTTCTTGCTGAGTCAGTTGTTATGGCCACTAGACAGTATTTCTCTTGCCTAACTTGTTTTCCAAAATTCAGATTAACTTATGAATGTTTAAATTTGAAGAAAACTGCACTGCACTAATATGAGGAATCCTCAAAAGTTAAGTCGAAGAATAAAACTACTCAGATCCCTGGTAGTTATTAACCAGGTATCCCAGTTTATGATGAATATTGTGTAACTACAGAGTGAGTACAGTGTTGACATCAAGTGGCTGCCAGGCGGCGAATATATCGTATAGTCTTGAGATTCTCACAGGCAGCGAGGTATGGCAGAGTAGTGTTTATTTACCTAATAAAATCAGAGACGATGTATGGGCAAGTTTCCTGTCAGCTGCTGTCTGTTATGTTATTAACATAGCCGTAAAAATTTGAGAGAGGAAGGAGAGGTGTGTGCTATTTCCCTACTGACTCTGGCTTTGGTTTACCTGGAGAGGTTCAGCTAAAGTGTGCTTATACTCGCCTATTTGTGGTTGCAGGGGTCGATTCGCACCTCCTGTCTCCTGTGTGCTCACCTAATTGTGGTTGCAGGGGTCGAGACTCAGCTCCTGGCCCCGTGTGTGTGTGTGTGTGTGTGTGTGTGTGTGTGTGTGTTTTACTTTCTCTTCCACTAAACACGACATAATCGACTTTTCATGCATAGGCGATACAAAATAAAATTTGTGCAGACAATTCAGATATGTACTGAAGGAGCAGATACAGAAATTTGCGATCTTACGGCATTGCTGGAAGCCTAAGCCAGAGTTGGCGACTCTCTCCACATCTCTCGGACACAGCCTCTCACAATATTATATGTAATTATTATTACTTCATATTTCTTGGTTATTACTTTCTCGGATACTTTCATCTTTAGTGTTTCTGTTTGTTATAAGTGTAGTGAGTTCCAGTGTTTGATATAAGTGTAGTGAGTTCCAGTGTTTGATATAAGTGTAGTGAGTTCCAGTGTTTGATATAAGTGTAGTGAGTTCCAGTGTTTGATATAAGTGTAGTGAGTTCCAGTGTTTGATATAAGTGTAGTGAGTTCCAGTGTTTGATATAAGTGTAGTGAGTTCCAGTGTTTGATATAAGTGTAGTGAGTTCCAGTGTTTGATATAAGTGTAGTGAGTTCCAGTGTTTGATATAAGTGTAGTGAGTTCCAGTGTTTGATATAAGTGTAGTGAGTTCCAGTGTTTGATATAAGTGTAGTGAGTTCCAGTGTTTGATATAAGTGTAGTGAGTTTCAGTGTTTAGTTCACTTTACTAAGGATGTGACGTATTTTTACGGTGTTGACATCTTGATGGTTCAACTTTTGCGCTTCCAACGTTTTTGTATTAATTTATTTCATCTGTTGCTTTGGCTTTATCAGATGCATTTATCTTTGGTATGAGGAAGAAGTCACAATAAAAGGCGTGAGTGCACTTATAAAATTAAAATACCACATTCCTCTCAAGCTCAGCTTGTGTGTGAGCGCTTTCGCGTGCTCATACACACATCTTCAGAGGAATGTGTGTGATTGTACTTAACAACGCTCAGATTTTTCTTATTTTCATTATGGTATTATTTCTTTTTATCTTTGGTACATGTTTCTTTTCTAGGTGTGGTTAAGTCTTGTGTATTTTGTACTATTTGGTAAAGAAAAGTGTGTTTTGGCTTTATGGTGTTGACATGTACCAAGAGTGTGTGTGTGTGTGTGTGTGTGTGTGTGTGTGTGTGTGTGTGTGTGTGTGTGTGTGTGTGTGTGTGTGTCAGTTGTTGAGCCTCACTGTATCAATTTTAGGCTCAGTAGGCCTACCTCAACCTTCTCTTACACTCTTCAAATGCCTCAAGTAACGACTAACAAAAAGTAAATTGAGATAAACTGTAGTAGTTTTTACCCATTAGAATATTAAAACAATTATTTGGAAAACTTGTAGGTTTCTGGAACATACCCATATATATATATATATATATATATATATATATATATATATATATATATATATATATATATATATATATATATATATATATATATATATATATATATATATATATATATATATATATATGTCGTGCCGAATATGTAAAACTGGCCAATTAGCAAGAACTCTTATACGTTTAAAGATATATTTTTTTTTATTATTGTTGATGTAAAAATTTATAATTTTGTACCAAAAGGAACTTAGAAAACTTACCTAACCTTATTATAACAAGCTCAATTTATTTTAGCCTAGCCCAACTAAATATATTTTAGATTTGTTTACAATAATTTAATACTAAACAAACACAGTGAAATATATTTTTTCGATAGGTTCAGAATGATTTTGGCGAAATTATTGCATACACAAATTTTCACTTGTCCTATATGGCAAGATGAACGCTGCTATTGAAGCCAAGATCGCAAGTTCTGCCTATTCGGCACGACATATATATATATATATATATATATATATATATATATATATATATATATATATATATATATATATATATATATATATATATATATATATATATATATATATATATATATATATATATATATACATATATTCAGGAAATACTCTCAGTGTTAGTTAATATGCTTGTGTGAATTCTCCTACTCAGGCTTTTCTTCCTTATAATAACTAGGCAATTCCTGATTTTTTAACACCATTACTATCATTATTATCCACTGTCATCTGCTAATACCATTATTATTATCATTATAAGATTACTAACAACCTAATTAAATAAACCACTAAACTAGTTGTAATCACTGTGTTGTAATCAACTATGTGTACCTTGTGCCGCTGTACCTAGACGGGTTAGGACCTCAATTGGTCACTCTGAATTTCTTTTGGGCTATCCTAGGATGATCACACATGTGCGCCCTTACCTAAATGAACCCCCAAGACTGCTTCCTTACTACTTATGTTATGTCGCTCTAGAACGGGTAATATCCTATTGATTGGCAACTTGTTTATAGCGTAACTTCCGGATTTTTTCGTTTCTTAGTTGCCTCTGTATTAGGACTGGAGAAGTCGCTCGTGGCGAAATGTTTCCTATAATAAAGGTCCTGAACTGTACGCAAGTGTCCTTTTCCACATGTTCTGGGAAGATTCCATTGGTCGTTTACAGCTCCACCGCACATGAGTTGTAATTGCTTTACCAACGATATGGCCTAGAAGCTACAAAATTTAGTTTAACTTCAAGCAAATTACCTTTTTTTTTTTTTAATTTGCTCTGGGTCTCAAGATAATGCTCGGTTTCTTCTACTGAAGACACAGCTGAAATGATTATTACGGCAAACTTCAGAAGTTCTTCCCTGGCTGGGCGAACCAAGAGTGGGGCTTCTCGACACCTGTTTGGAATGTCTTTTTATCGATATTTCTACTGCTGCTGCAGTTTCTTGAAGAGAACTTCAGAACCAGAAGTTACGTTATTAAGCTCTATGAATGATGCGGCGGCGACAACCGGCTCCATGATTTGATGCAAACTAGAACAGCTGTTCTTTTTTCAGATTCTGCTCTAGGAGCACAGCATCTGGAGGGACGACCAGAGTTAGCTGCAGCACTGCTGCTGTAGCTAACTCCTCACCACTCTTTCACTTGGCTCCCAAAGCTGCAAAAGATCGACCACCACTTGTGCTTGCTGTTGCCTACTTCCCAAAGCTATTTTGGGAACCTCAAGAGCTGGGAGTTGCCATCTGAGGAGGACACTGAGACGGGAAACTAGTTCATCTGCTCCTTGTTAATAAGGTCTAGCAGAATCTTTACTTCACAGTGCACTACCACTTATACGGGATAGAATGTTTTTTATTTTCTTTTTAACTAATTCATGCTGCCGCTTATAATGATGTTCTCGACTGTGGTTCACAGAGGCTCGGCCGAGAGTCAGTTCCTGGAGGTTAAGGCTAGGTTGCTCCGCCAGGAGTCAGTTCCTGGAAGTTAAGGCTAGGTTGCTCCGCCAGGAGTCAGTTCCTGGAAGTTAAGGCTAGGTTGCTCGGCCGAGAGTCAGTTCCTGGAGGTTAAGGCTAGGTTGCTCCGCCAGGAGTCAGTTCCTGGAAGTTAAGGCTAGGTTGCGAGCCGTTTCCGATACAGTGTAAAGCAGCATTCGGTAACATATTCTGAGTCTGGGGTGTCCTTTTTTTTTGAGTGGTCAGAGAGGGTGGAGAAGAGTAGCCCCTAGTTTCTCCCATAGGACTTGGGTTGTGTCAGCACCAGTGTCTCCCAAAGACACTGGTCGTCAGCACCAGTGTATCCCTAAAGACACTGGTCGTCAGCACCAGTGGTTGTGATTATCAAAATGGTATACAATACCGAGAGGTTGGTAGGTAAGACACTTACGCAACAATTAGGCAACTTTATTCCGAAACGTTTCGCCTACACAGTAGGTTTCTTCAGTCGAATACAGGAAGTAGGCAGGAGCAGTAGAGATGTGAAGACGATGTAATCATTCCATCACCCTTGAAGTCGTAGATTTGAGGTTGTCAGTCCCTCAGCCTGGAGAAAAGTTCTGTTCCAAAGTCTGAAACAATATGAAGATCAAGCGACAGTGTGGAGACTTATATACTGTCGGAAGGAGAGGTGCAGAGTAGTAGTAGTGAGAATGTAGCCACTGAGAGGTCATGTCCCTCTGAGTGGCTACACCGAGTATATAAGTCTCCACACTGTCGCTTGATCTTCAGATTGTTTCAGACTACGGAACTAAACTGTCTTCCAGGCTGAGGGACTGACAACCTCAAATCTACGACTTCATGGGTGATGGACTGATTACATCGTCTTCACATCTCTACTGATCCTGCCTACTTCCTGTACTCGACTGAAGACGCCTGCTGTGTAGGCGAAACGTTTCAGAATAAAGTTGCCTAAGTGTCTTACCTACCATCAGTGGTCGTGGCAGAGTTAAAACAACAAGAAAGTTCGGTTCTTCCTTATGTCGAGGTTTGCTTTTCAACTACTTTCATTCTGATGGGAAGGGGACATCTTTCTCTACTTTCTGCTTTAAAAATCTTCCGCTCGTCCGCCAATTTTTTTGTTGATGGAGTCCATTGTGATAAACTGAGGGGGAAGTCGCAATCATGTTGAAACTGCATCATCTGAAGAGAGTTTCCATGTGCAATGTCGAACAAATTGTTCAGCCTCCTCTTGAAGGACGTCTCATTTTTTTTTTGCCCTTGTTTAAAATTTAACCTTCCCTTGTTCTTATCACTGTCTGTCATTCTTTGAACAAAGCCGAGAGTTTCTCCAAGCAATGTTACCTCAAATGATATACAGACTCCTTCCCAAAATAGAAAAAGACTCCTCCAGTTCACGTGATGGTACAAAAAACTAAGACCTGGCTATTTGCAGCCAGTTTACTGCCTAAAATCGTTTGATGTGATTTGTTCAGCTAATAAAAATGACATCTTTGACACGGCCGTCACTGCAAGTATACATCTTTGACACGGCCGTCACTGCAAGTATACATCTCTGACACGGCCGTCACTGCAAGTATACATCTTTGACACGACCGGCACTGCAAGTATACATCTTTGACACGGCCGTCACTGCAAGTATACATCTCTGACACGGCCGTCACTGCAAGTATACATCTTTGACACGGCCGTCACTGCAAGTATACATCTCTGATACGGCCGTCACTGCAAGTATACATCTTTGACACGGCCGTCACTCCAAGTATACATCTTTGACACGGCCGTCACTCCAAGTATACATCTTTGACACGACCGGCACTGCAAGTATACATCTTTGACACGGCCGTCACTCCAAGTATACATCTTTGACACGGCCGTCACTGCAAGTATACATCTTTGACACGGCCGTCACTGCAAGTATACATCTGACACGGCCGTCACTGACACGACACGGCCGTCACTGCAAGTATACATCTCTGACACGACCGGCACTGCAAGTATACATCTTTGACACGGCCGTCACTCCAAGTATACATTTTTGACACGGCCGTCACTGCAAGTATACATCTTTGACACGGCCGTCACTGCAAGTATACATCTCTGACACGGCCGTCACTGCAAGTATACATCTTTGACACGGCCGTCACTGCAAGTATACATTTTTGACACGGCCGTCACTGCAAGTATACATCTTTGACACGGCCGTCACTGCAAGTATACATCTTTGACACTGCCGTCACTGCAAGTATACATCTTTGACACGGCCGTCACTGCAAGTATACATCTTTGACACGGCCGTCACTGCAAGTATACATCTTTGACACGGCCGTCACTGCAAGTATACATCTCTGACACGGCCGTCACTGCAAGTATACATCTTTGACACGGCCGTCACTGCAAGTATACATCTTTGACACGGCCGTCACTGCAAGTATACATCTCTGACACGGCCGTCACTGCAAGTATACATCTTTGACACGGCCGTCACTCCAAGTATACATTTTTGACACGGCCGTCACTGCAAGTATACATCTTTGACACGGCCGTCACTGCAAGTATACATCTTTGACACGGCCGTCACTCCAAGTATACATTTTTGACACGGCCGTCACTGCAAGTATACATCTCTGACACGGCCGTCACTGCAAGTATACATCTTTGACACGGCCGTCACTCCAAGTATACATCTTTGACACGGCCGTCACTGCAAGTATACATCTTTGACACGACCGGCACTGCAAGTATACATCTTTGACACGGCCGTCACTGCAAGTATACATCTTTGACACGGCCGTCACTGCAAGTATACATCTTTGACACGGCCGTCACTGCAAGTATACATCTTTGACACGGCCGTCACTCCAAGTATACATCTTTGACACGGCCGTCACTCCAAGTATACATTTTTGACACGACCGGCACTGCAAGTATACATCTCTGACACGGCCGTCACTGCAAGTATACATCTTTGACACGACCGGCACTGCAAGTATACATCTTTGACACGACCGTCACTGCAAGTATACATCTTTGACACGACCGTCACTGCAAGTATACATCTTTGACACGGCCGTCACTGCAAGTATACATCTTTGACACGGCCGTCACTGCAAGTATACATCTTTGACACGGCCGTCACTGCAAGTATACATCTTTGACACGACCGTCACTGCAAGTATACATCTTTGACACGGCCGTCACTGCAAGTATACATCTTTGACACGACCGTCACTGCAAGTATACATCTTTGACACGACCGTCACTGCAAGTATACATCTTTGACACGGCCGTCACTGCAAGTATACATCTTTGACACGACCGTCACTGCAAGTATACATCTTTGACACGACCGTCACTGCAAGTATACATCTTTGACACGACCGTCACTGCAAGTATACATCTTTGACACGACCGTCACTGCAAGTATACATCTTTGACACGGCCGTCACTGCAAGTATACATCTCTGACACGACCGTCACTGCAAGTATACATCAGTGTAAACCTTCTTACTGACTTTCTATAATACTTTATAACATTTTAATACATGTAAACTTCATCTTTATACTTTACAAAGAAATAAAATGCTTGTTTTGTTTTATTTTTCAAGCAGCAGTCACCAATGTTTGCTATACCATACCATTAACATCTATTTTATATAGCTAAATTTAACGTTAACTCCAGCCTGTGAAAGAAGAGAAAATAACAATAATTAGCATGTATAATAGTCAGGGACTCGGAGAAGTACATGTAATCGCCCTCAGCGACTACTAATTATACACCAATGTGAGTGAATTTTTTCAAGGTTTATTTTCTGTTGTAGCGTCATTGATTAGGTAGAAACATTACGACGTTTCCTTAAGACGCCTGTTGTTTGTGTTCACCTAACAATAAATTAGGTACCTGGGTGTTAGTCGACTGGTGTGGGTCGCATCCTGGGACAAAACTGACCCAATTTGCCCGAAATGCTCTGCATAACAAGCGGCTTTCTATATAGCAGTATGTCGTTGATGTCAGCTAGGACTGTATACCTTGTACATGTACTTGTAGAAATAAAGATTATTATTATTATTATTATTATTATTATTATTATTATTATTATTATTATTATTATTATTATTATTATTATTATTATTATTATTAAAGAGGGACTTTTGCACAAGAGTCGTTCCGTAAGTGTGCATGTTCGTTACCTGTTTCATCTCACCTGAGGCGCCAGTCACCAACAGTGACTGCAGTGCATCGCTCGCTTTTACCAATCAGTTTACAATTGACACTCGTGTGGTAGAGTTGTTCTTCACTCTTGGTGAACAATTGAAGTTTTGTACTTTTCGAAACCTAAGCTATCTTTTTACAGTCATTAACCCAACACAGTGCAAAATAAATTGAGCAAAATACAAGCAGAAAGTGATAGTAAGCGTCAGTTTAATGAACAATGGGCAAATGAGTTCTTGTTTACAGCGGGTAGATCAGGAAAACTGTTGTTCATTGTTTGTGAAAAAAATAATCTCAAATAACAGAAGACATGATCTAATAGACACTATAAAAACATCAGAGTGAAACAGAAGAAAAACTGAAGTTAGTGCTTGAGTCTTGAGTTACAGAGACACTGTGTGATTAAGAAAAATGGTGAAATAAAGAGAAGACAAAATATATTTGCTAAAAGAAGTTGTGAAAGTTTGGCGACGATGGAAGCGTCCTACGAAATTGCCTTTGTGTTGGCTAAAAAACCTTTCTTTTATGGAGGGGAAATTGTTAAGCCTTGTATCAAAATATTTGCAAGATGTCTTGGTGATAAAAATATTTGAAGAAAAATAGACGAAATCGCTCTGTCAAAGTAATCAGTTACAAGACATACCGAAGAACTTACCCATGACACATCTGACCAACAGAAAGACCTTGCTCATGACTGTACTTTCTCTTCTTTAGCCTTGGACGAATCTTCTGACATGTGTGACGTAGCCCAGTTAAGCATTTTCATAGAGGAATTGATGATAATTTTAACTTCTTTGAAGAACTTATCGGTCATGAATCAATTCTTCGAAAAACAAGATCAGAGATATTCGACAAAGTAAAGTCATGCCTAGAAAATCTTCAACTAGATTCTAGTAAACTCATCAGTGTTTGTACTGACAGTCACTGACAGATAAAGCAGCTGGGACTGTAACTTTGACTGAAATCATTTTAGGTCGACCTCTGCTAAAATGTCACAGCATTATACACCAAGAGTCACCGTGTGGAAGAACTTTAAATTTGCAGTGTATTATGTTACCATTTGTGAAATGTATCAATAAAACTAGAGCAAGAATATTTAACAGAAGATAATTCAGAGATGCGGCGCTGGCTGTGTAGACGACAGCTTCTCAGTATAGTTTGGAAACTGAAAAATAGTGTTCATATTTTTCTAGATGAGAATAATGAGCTGCCTGAGGAAACAGACGTTTTATGTGATAACAAATGGCTTTTTGATTTAGCATTTTTACTTGATGTTATCAGCCAACTCAGTTATTTAAATCTGAAATTGCCGAGATTAGTAAATTATATTAGTGCATTTAAGACTAAGGTAAAACTGTTTACCTCTTAGTTAGAAAATGAGAATTTGAGTCAGTTTCCACATTTAAAAGAACAGAGTGAATGTGCTGAAGATAATGGCAATTTTACAGAATATATTTAAAAAAATCAAAGTATTGCAAGTCATTTAGAAGTCGTTTTAGTGGTTTTTGCTGAAGAAGAAGACGGGATTCTCGCATTTATAAACTCATTTTCACTTAATGAACAGAAAATCCATAAGATGCCTAGTAACATACAAATGGAACTTATTGATTTGAAAACAAATTCATTATTGAAAATGAAGTACGAGGAGCTTCCCTCAGTTCCAAATGCTTCTGACAATTTTTGGCGATCATTAATTACCCTGTGAACATTTTACAGAACTAAGAAAGTTTACCCAGAGTTATGTCAGTCCTTCACGTACACATGTGAACAAGCATTTTCATTCAAGGAATTTATTAAAAATAAACTGAGGTCGCGACTGACTGATTCAAATTTGAAGAATTCTGTGCTGCTCTCAGTAACTAATTCAACTCGACACATTACAAGTTACAAGTTCGACGATATCAAAGGAGACTAAAAAGTCTCATTAACGTAAGTAATGTTTATCGTCTTTATATTAAATCATTTTATGTAAAAATGTTAAATATTTCCATATTAACATATTTTTAAAGAATTGAATAGGGGTACGAGTGTCTTACGGCGCCTCTGAACTTTATTGAAAAAATTGGGGAATGGAATGCAAAAGGTTGACCAGTGTGTGAACATCACTCAACTGGCTACTCACTCGTCATTACTGTCTCACCTCACAACCCCACTCTTCAACCCCTTTATATCTATATATATATATATATATATATATATATATATATATATATATATATATATATATATATATATGATCGACAAGGATGTGTGATGTCACCGTGGTTGTTTAATATATTTATAGATGGGGTTGTAAGAGAAGTAAATGCGAGGGTCTTGGCAAGAGGCGTGGAGTTAAAAGATAAAGAATCACACACAGGGTGGGAGTTGTCACAGCTGCTCTTTGCTGATGACACTGTGCTCTTGGGAGATTCTGAAGAGAAGTTGCAGAGATTGGTGGATGAATTTGGTAGGGTGTGCAAAAGAAGAAAATTAAAGGTGAATACAGGAAAGAGTAAGGTTATGAGGATAACAAAAACATTGGGTGATGAAAGATTGAATATCAGATTGGAGGGAGAGAGTATGGAGGAGGTGAACGTATTCAGATATTTGGGAGTGGACGTGTCAGCGGATGGGTCTATGAAGGATGAGGTGGATCATAGAATTGATGAGGGAAAAAGAGTGAGTGGTGCACTTAGGAGTCTGTGGAGACAAAGAACTTTGTCCTTGGAGGCAAAGAGGGGAATGTATGAGAGTATAGTTTTGCCAACGCTCTTGTATGGGTGTGAAGCGGGGGTGATGAATGTTGCAGCGAGGAGAAGGCTGGAGGCAGTGGAGATGTCGTGTCTGAGGGCAATGTGTGGTGTGAATATAATGCAGAGAATTCGTAGTTTGGAAGTTAGGAGGAGGTGCGGGATTACCAAAACTGTTGTCCAGAGGGCTGAGGAAGGGTTGTTGAGGTGGTTCGGACATGTAGAGAGAATGGAGCGAAACAGAATGACTTCAAGAGTGTATCAGTCTGTAGTGGAAGGAAGGCGGGGTAGGGGTCGGCCTAGGAAGGGTTGGAGGGAGGGGGTAAAGGAGGTTTTGTGTGCGAGGGGCTTGGACTTCCAGCAGGCATGCGTGAGCGTGTTTGATAGGAGTGAATGGAGACAAATGGTTTTTAATACTTGACGTGCTGTTGGAGTGTGAGCAAAGTAACATTTATGAAGGGATTCAGGGAAACCGGCAGGCCGGACTTGAGTCCTGGAGATGGGAAGTACAGTGCCTGCACTCTGAAGGAGGGGTGTTAATGTTGCAGTTTAAAAACTGTAGTGTAAAGCACCCTTCTGGCAAGACAGTGATGGAGTGAATGATGGTGAAAGTTTTTCTTTTTCGGGCCACCCTGCCTTGGTGAGAATCGGCCGGTGTGATAATAAAAAAAAATAAATATATATATATATATATAGATGGGCAACTGATATATCGGATCATTATTTAGTTGTAGCTACAGTTAGAGTAAGAGGTAGATGGGAAAAGAGGAAGGTGGCAACAACAAGTAAGAGGGAGGTGAAAGTGTATAAACTAAGGGAGGAGGAAGTTCGGGTGAGATATAAGCGACTATTGGCAGAAAGGTGGGCTAGTGCAAAGATGAGTAGTGGGGGGGTTGAAGAGGGTTGGAATAGTTTTAAAAATGCAGTATTAGAATGTGGGGCAGAAGTTTGTGGTTATAGGGGGGTGGGGGCAGGAGGAAAGAGGAGTGATTGGTGGAATGATGAAGTAAAGGGTGTGATAAAAGAGAAAAAGGTAGCTTATGAGAGGTTTTTACAAAGCAGAAGTGTTATAAGAAGAGCAGAGTATATGGAGAGTAAAAGAAAGGTAAAGAGAGTGGTGAGAGAGTGCAAAAGGAGAGCAGATGATAGAGTGGGAGAGGCACTGTCAAGAAATTTTAATGAAAATAAGAAAAAATTTTGGAGTGAGTTAAACAAGTTAAGAAAGCCTAGGGAAAATATGGATTTGTCAGTTAAAAACAGAGTAGGGGAGTTAGTAGATGGGGAGATGGAGGTATTGGGTAGATGGCGAGAATATTTTGAGGAACTTTTAAATGTTAAGGAAGAAACAGAGGCAGTAATTTCATGCACTGGTCAGGGAGGTATACCATCTTTTAGGAGTGAAGAAGAGCAGAATGTAAGTGTGGGGGAGGTACGTGAGGCATTACGTAAAATGAAAGGGGGTAAAGCAGCTGGAACTGATGGGATCATGACAGAAATGTTAAAAGCAGGGGGGGATATAGTGTTGGAGTGGTTGGTACTTTTGTTTAATAAATGTATGAAAGAGGGGAAGGTACCTAGGGATTGGCGGAGAGCATGTATAGTCCCTTTATATAAAGGGAAAGGGGACAAAAGAGACTGTAAAAATTATAGAGGAATAAGCTTACTGAGTATACCAGGAAAAGTGTATGGTAGGGTTATAATTGAAAGAATTAGAGGTAAGACAGAATGTAGGATTGCGGACGAGCAAGGAGGTTTCAGAGTGGGTAGGGGATGTGTAGATCAGGTGTTTACATTGAAGCATATATGTGAACAGTATTTAGATAAAGATAGGGAAGTTTTTATTGCATTTATGGATTTAGAAAAGGCATATGATAGAGTGGATAGAGGAGCAATGTGGCAGATGTTGCAAGTATATGGAATAGGTGGTAAGTTATTAAATGCTGTAAAGAGTTTTTATGAGGATAGTGAGGCTCAGGTTAGGGTGTGTAGAAGAGAGGGAGACTACTTCCCGGTAAAAGTAGGTCTTAGACAGGGATGTGTAATGTCACCATGGTTGTTTAATATATTTATAGATGGGGTTGTAAAGGAAGTAAATGCTAGGGTGTTCGGGAGAGGGGTGGGATTAAATTTTGGGGAATCAAATTCAAAATGGGAATTGACACAGTTACTTTTTGCTGATGATACTGTGCTTATGGGAGATTCTAAAGAAAAATTGCAAAGGTTAGTGGATGAGTTTGGGAATGTGTGTAAAGGTAGAAAGTTGAAAGTGAACATAGAAAAGAGTAAGGTGATGAGGGTGTCAAATGATTTAGATAAAGAAAAATTGGATATCAAATTGGGGAGGAGGAGTATGGAAGAAGTGAATGTTTTCAGATACTTGGGAGTTGACGTGTCGGCGGATGGATTTATGAAGGATGACGTTAATCATAGAATTGATGAGGGAAAAAAGGTGAGTGGTGCATTGAGGTATATGTGGAGTCAAAAAACGTTATCTATGGAGGCAAAGAAGGGAATGTATGAAAGTATAGTAGTACCAACACTCTTATATGGGTGTGAAGCTTGGGTGGTAAATGCAGCAGCGAGGAGACGGTTGGAGGCAGTGGAGATGTCCTGTTTAAGGGCAATGTGTGGTGTAAATATTATGCAGAAAATTCGGAGTGTGGAAATTAGGAGAAGGTGTGGAGTTAATAAAAGCATTAGTCAGAGGGCAGAAGAGGGGTTGTTGAGGTGGTTTGGTCATTTAGAGAGAATGGATCAAAGTAGAATGACATGGAAAGCATATAAATCTATAGGGGAAGGAAGGCGGGGTAGGGGTCGTCCTCGAAAGGGTTGGAGAGAGGGGGTAAAGGAGGTTTTGTGGGCAAGGGGCTTGGACTTCCAGCAAGCGTGCGTGAGCGTGTTAGATAGGAGTGAATGGAGACGAATGGTACTTGGGACCTGACGATCTGTTGGAGTGTGAGCAGGGTAATATTTAGTGAAGGGATTCAGGGAAACCGGTTATTTTCATATAGTCGGACTTGAGTCCTGGAAATGGGAAGTACAATGCCTGCACTTTAAAGGAGGGGTTTGGGATATTGGCAGTTTGGAGGGATATGTTGTGTATCTTTATATGTGTATGCTTCTAGTCTGTTGTATTCTGAGCACCTCTGCAAAAACAGTGATAATGTGTGAGTGTGGTGAAAGTGTTGAATGATGATGAAAATATTTTCTTTTTGGGGATTTTCTTTCTTTTTTGGGTCACCCTGCCTCGGTGGGAGACGGCCGACTTGTTGAATATATATATATATATATATATATATATATATATATATATATATATATATATATATATATATATATATATATATATATATATATATATGTATATATATATATACAGAGAGGCTGCTGTCTGAACTCACCAAATTTTCCAACCTGTGCCTGGCTGGCGGTGTCCCAGAGGCCATCAGACCCTTTTTCTTTGGTGCCTCATTGTGTGCCCTCCGGAAAAAGGATGGCGGAATCAGGCCCATTGCAGTGGGTAACACCCTTCGGCGCCTAGTCGCCAAGGCTGCAGTAAGAAGGGTGAGTCAAGAGGCTGCTGCAATGCTGAAACCAACTCAGCTCGGTTTCGGCGTTCAACAGGGCTGTGAAGCAGCTGCCCACGCAGCACGAGTATATATCAAAAACATGTCCTATGAAAAAGCCTTGGTCAAATTGGACTTTGCCAATGCTTTCAACTCAGTCAGAAGGGATGCTGCTCTCCAAGCAGTTTATAGAAACTTCCCTTCCCTTTATCCCTTCATAGAATCGTGTTACAGTGTGACTTCCAAACTATTGTTTGGGGACCATGAAATTGACTCGTGTGAGGGCGTGCAACAGGGGGACCCTCTCGCCCCCTTTCTATTTTGTTTGGTCATCAAGGAAGTCACGGAGGCACTCTCCAGTGAGCTCAATATCTGGTTCCTGGACGACGGTACCCTGGCTGGCACAACAGAATCTCTCCTAGAGGACATCAGTAAAATTAAAGACATGGGAGAAAGCCTGGGCCTTTCTTTAAACCCCACCAAATGTGAAATAGTTTCTACTAATCAACAGATGATCCAGAATATTAGTGCCGTTTTACCAGGAGCACGAGCCATTGATCCAGCCAATAGCACTCTCCTCGGTGCTCCTCTTGGGTCCAATGCCATCGATCTGATCCTAGGAAAAAAAGTCTCAGACCTCCGGACGATGGAAAGCAGGATGAAAGACATTGACACACACGATGCCTTCTACCTACTCACCAGGTGCCTGTCAATCCCAAAACTTACCTATTTTCTGAGATGCTCCCCAGCCTTCAGCAGTCCAAAACTCAAGGAATATGACTCTCTCCTGAAGGCCATGCTAGAGAGGGTATTGAATCTTTCCCTTGACGATGGACGGTGGTTGCAAGCCTCACTTCCGGTCAGGCTTGGAAGGCTAGGAGTACGCAGATCCTCCCAGATTGCTCTACCAGCTTTCCTATCCTCTTCCATAGCATCAAACGAGTTGATAAGACAAATTCTTCCTGACACCCTCAGTGACTCAGCAGGAATAGAAGACCCTAGCTATGCCAGTGCCATCACCGAATGGAAGACTCTTGCTGCTCCAGCACCAAACCCTAGTGCAGCACTGGCTCACAAACAGTCAAGCTGGGATGGCCCAATTGCTGAAAAGGTGCTTGCCAACATGCTCAGGGCTGCAACATCAGATAGGGAGATTGCCCGTCTCCAGGCTGTGAGTGCACCTCACTCCGGGGACTTCCTCCAAACAGTTCCCATATCGGCAATGGGAACGCGACTCGACCCTAAGACCCTCCGTATTGCAGTGGCTCTGCACCTTGCTGCCCCAATTCACACAGAATATATGTGTATTTGCGGCGAAGTGCAAGCAGACCAATACGGTCTACATGGTCTTAACTGTTCCAAAACCAAGGGCTGGCATGCAAGACACAATGAGGTCAACGACATCATTAAGAGAACCCTTGCTACAGCTGGATGCTCTGCAGAGAGGGAGCCACGATCACTTGCAGCAAACAATACCCACAACCCAGCAAACCGCCCCGACGGGATCACCATCTATCCTTGGAAGAATGGCAAGCTCTTAGCATGGGACTATACCTGTGTGTCCACACTGGCTGACACCTATATCCATCACAGTGTGGGGCGACAGGGAGGAGCTGCTGACCACAGGAAGGAGTACAAGATCAGCAAGTACAGGGACATTAGCCAACAGTATCAATTTGTCCCAGTGGGATCAGAGACCTTGGGATCATGGGGAAAAAATGCCACACGTTTCCTTAAAGAATTGGGTTCCAGACTCATCGACACCACCAGGGACCCAAGGGCAGCCACTTTCATGTTCCAGCGCCTCAGCGTCGCCATCCAGAGGGGAAATGCTTGCTGCATACTTGGCTCACGTCCAGCCTCGGAGGAGCTGGAGGAAATTCATGATCTTTGATACATTGTGCCTTTGTATCCATGTTTATGTTTTTTTCTGTAAATGTATTTTGCTTATTAATAAATGTTCATATATATATATATATATATATATATATATATATATATATATATATATATATATATATATATAAATATATATTAATGTTTCCTTATTCTCTGACTTAGTATCTCCATTGTGAGCCTCCTTATGAGAAGGAAGACTTCGTATGTGGGAGGTGAAGAGGCGGCTGAATGTGAGGTAGACAATTGAGTGTGAGGGTTCAACTGTATATTTAGAAAGGCTGTAGGTATCTTGGTTGATACGCACACAAGAGGCACATGGTTGCTACACACACAAGAGGCACCATGGTTACTACACACACAAGAGGCACCATAGTTGCTACACACACAAGAGGCACCATGGTTACTACACACACAAGAGGCACCATAGTTGCTACACACACAAGAGGCACCATGGTTGCTACACACACAAGAGGCACCATGGTTGCTACACACACAAGAGGCACCATGGTTGCTACACACACAAGAGGCACCATGGTTGCTACACACACAAGAGGCACCATGGTTGCTACACACACAAGAGGTACCATGGTTGCTACAGACACAAGAGGCACCATGGTTGCTACACACACACACAAGAGGCACCATGGTTGCTACACACACAAGAGGTACCATGGTTGCTACAGACACAAGAGGCACCATGGTTGCTACACACACAAGAGGCACCATTGTTGCTACACACACAAGAGGCACCATGGTTGCTACAGACACAAGAGGCACCATTGTTGCTACACACACAAGAGGCACCATTGTTGCTACACACACAAGAGGCACCATGGTTGCTACAGACACAAGAGAACAAATTGGGCGCAGGTCTTAAAGGTGATGGTGTGCATCTGAGGAGGTGGTTAATACTGTGTGTGTGTGTGTGTGTAAGTATATGTTCTCACCTATGTGTGGTTGCAGGGGTCGATACACAGCTCCTGGCCCCACCTCCTGGCTGGTCGCTACTAGGTCCACTCTCTCCTGGTTCCAGGAACCTTATTGTACTTTTTCTTCACACTATCTATGGATCCTGCCTCCACTACTTCATTCACCAGATTGTTCCACTTCCTGACAGCTCTAAGACTGAAAAAATACTTCCTAACATCCCTCTGGCTCATCTGAGTGTTCAGATTTTTGCTGTGTCCCCTGTCAGTGCCTCTAAGTATTTTGTATGTCGTTATAAGTAAGTAGTCCTTCTGTCCTCCAGTGTCATTAGGCTGAGTTCTCTTAACGTTTCCTCATAGGACATATCACTTAGCTTAGGGACTATTCTTGTTGCAATTTCATGATATCCTTTTCCAGGTATCGGTTCCATTCTGGTGCTGCGTGCTCCAGTATGTGCCTGACGTACACAGTGTCGTGAATGACTCCTTACTTAGATGTCGAAAAGCTATTCTCGTATTTGCCAGATGCGCACTTTCTGCAGCAGTTATTTAGTTGATGTGCGCCTCAGGGGATGTGCTCAGTATGATGCCTTAAGGTATTTCTCCTTGAGTGAGGTTTACAGCCTTTGATCCACTAGCCTGTACTCAGCCTGCGGTCTTTTTTGTCCTTCCCCAAGCTTCATAACTTTGCCCTTGCTGGGGTTAAACTCCAGGAAAAATTTGTAAGGCCAGGCCTACAGCTTGTCCAGATCCATTTGTAATCTCTTCGGGACCTCGTTTGCTTGCCCTCTCCTAACTAGTTTCACGTCGTCTGCGAACAAGGATACCTCTGACTCTATCTCTTTCATCATGTCATTTACCTATACAAGAAACAGCACTGGCCCTAGGACTTGTGGAACCCCACTCTTCACATGAATCCAGTCCGACACCTCGTCACGTGTGTGTGTGCAATAACAGCAGCAGCAGCAGGAGCAGCAGCAGAAGCAGAAGCAGAAGCAGCAGCAGCAGCAGCAGCAGCAGGAACAGCAGCAGGAGCAACAGCAGGAGCAGCAAAAATGTGTAAAGTTACTCATCTTTCAGTCACTGAGAAGGATGTTATAAGCAATAAGAATCTCAGTTACACACACACACACACACACACACACACACACACACACACACACACACACACACACACACACACACACACACACACACACACACACACACACACACACACACACACACTTCTGCTGACGATAATTAACTTCAAGCCTGAGGTAGCACTCTTAAATCCATAAACAGCAACAAGTATCTGTAAGTTTTGCAATGCTCTACAAACCTAGGGTGCATATATATATATATATATATATATATATATATATATATATATATATATATATATATATATATATATATATATATATATATATATATATATATATATATATATATATATATGAGAGAGAGAGAGGGGGGGGGGAATTGCAGGCTCTACGTTATGTCTCCTCAGTGATTACCCTCATGGTAGATCTCTAAGTGTAGTTCTCAATGGAACGGAAACAACAAGACATCCTATTGGGGCAAGTGTTCCACAAGGAAGCGTACTGGGACTATTGTTATGGAATGTCTACTTCAACGACCTTCTTCATCTCATCCCAGAATCACATGCATATGCAGACGACTGTACACTGACATTCACTTATCCAAGAGAAGAAATGCCAGCTGCTCTAAGCTACATCAATCACCAGCTAAGAGCTATATCAGCTTGGGGAAATAGATGACAAGTAACATTTGCACCTGAGAAAACGCAAATGATGATCGTCTCTAGGCACCATGATGATAATGCTGGTGCAGTAGTAAGGATGAATGGGAGGGTGTTGGCACCTGGAGAAGAAGTTGATATCCTTGGGGTGAAATTTGACTCCAAACTAACCATGAAGAACCATGTTGTAAATCTTGCAAACAAGGCAGCCAGGAAGCTTACAGCACTTCGCCGTATCTCGCATCTGCTTGACAGTAGGGGTTGCAAGATCCTGTACGAGGCACAAGTGCGCTCACACCTTGAGTATGCCCCACTTTCTTGGTTTGCCTGCCCCCCCCCCTCTCATCTGCGACTGCTTGACAGAGTGGAGAACAGAGCAAGACGTCTCATCTCTCGCCTGGACCCATCCTGGATAGATCTGTCATTTCAGCAGAGCCTTCAACACAGGAGGGATGTGGGTGGCCTTACTGTTTTGTACAAGGCCAATATTGTCAAAGTACCACACTTGGATCCACTTCGAGGACAGCGTGAAACAAGCTTTTATACCACAAGACGGGCAGAAAGCAGCAACTTCACTCTGGCTGTACCCTTCTCCAGAACATCACTCCATCTGAGATCATACATACCCAGGATGACTCGAGTATGGAACACATTCGTACAGCATAATGATGTCAACGAGATAACGTCAGTTGATCAAATGAAAATGCTGGCCCACAGATGGCTCCAACTTCATCCTGTTCCCTACTTGTATGTCTCATAACAATAAAAATGCTTTCAAATGAGCTGATGTAGGTAACAGCTCTTAGCTTGCCAATAAAGTTAGGAATCCTTAACCTGTAAATAGTTTGTCAATAAAACTAGGGATCCTTAACCTTGTCCAACCCTGTGTAAAGAGAGAGAGAGAGAGAGAGAGAGAGAGAGAGAGAGAGAGAGAGAGAGAGAGAGAGAGAGAGAGTCTAATATATTTTCATATTAATAATAATATGTTTATTTACTACACGTACATGTACAAGGTATACAGACCTAACTGCCATCAATGACAAACTGCTATATAGAAAGCCCCTTGTTATACTGAGCATTTCGGGAAAATTAGGTCAGTGTCCCAGAATGCGACCCACACCAGTCAATTAACACCCAGGTACCCATTTTATTGATTTGTGAACATGGACAACAGGTGTAAAGAAACACGCCCAATGTTTCTACCTTGGCTGGGAATCGACCCCAGACCCTCGCCGTGTGAAGAGATTGAACTTTAGCCACCAGGCCACCAGAGCCAGAGCTGGATGTTTAAACCCTTACATATTAATACCTGGTTCATACCCTCTTCCGCGTCACACTCAAGCGTTCCCCACTACTATCATCCCCCCCACAACCCAACCCAACCCAAGTTTCTCCAATTTTTTACACTTGACCAAACAAACTTTGACAAGCATCCCTCTCCTCTTACAATCACGCCTGTCACATCACCTCAGTGTTTTGTAATACCTTCACTATACATACTACACAACACTGGGTACACAGTCATCTTAGACACGGGTGCCAACACTCTCCTCGCTGCATAATTTAGAGAGCAGCTTGACACTCGCACAACACTATAGTTACCTCTGTACCCGCCTGATATTTCTCTTGTTGTTCCCAGTGACAAGCTAATTTCTATTCATAGATACCTCAACGCATCTGCAGTTTTTTCTTTCTCATCTGCTTCGTGATGGACCTTGGCCTTTATTGTCTCTTCTACACATACACAAACACACAAACACACACACACACACACACACACACACACACACACAAACACACACACACACACACACACACACACACACACACACACACACACACACACACACACACACACACACACACACACACACATGTCGTGCCGAATAGGTAAAATTGGTCGATTAACAAGAACTCGTTTAAAATTAAGCCCTTTCTAAAATTTTCTTTTGTACGTTTAATGATATATATTTTTCATATATGTTAAGATAAAAATTAATAATTTTATACCAAAAGAACTTTGGAAAACTTACCTAACTTTATTACAACAAGCGTAATTTAATTTAGCCTAATCCAACTAAATATATTTTAGATAAGTTAACAGTAATTTAATGATAAACAAACACAATGAAATATATTTTTTTTGTTAAGTTCAGAAGGAGTTTTGCGATATTATTGTATACACAAATTTTCACTTGCCTTATTCGGCAAGAAGAGAGTTGCTAGTTAAGCCAAAATCACCAGTTTTACCTATTCGGCACGACATATATATATATATATATATATATATATATATATATATATATATATATATATATATATATATATATATATATATATTATATATATATATATATATATATATATATATATATATATATATATATATATATATATATATATATATATATATATATATATATATATAATTTTTTTTTTATTATCACACTGGCCGATTCCCACCAAGGCAGGGTGGCCCGAAAAAGAAAAACTTTCACCATCATTCACTCCATCACTGTCTTGCCAGAAGGGTGCTTTACACTACAGTTTTTAAACTGCAACATTAACACCCCTCCTTCAAAGTGCAGGCACTGTACTTCCCATCTCCAGGACTCAAGTCCGGCCTGCCGGTTTCCCTGAACCCCTTCATAAATGTTACTTTGCTCACACTCCAACAGCACGTCAAGTATTAAAAACCATTTGTCTCCATTCACTCCTATCAAACACGCTCACGCATGCCTCCTGGAAGTCTAAGCCCCTCGCACACAAAACCTCCTTTACCCCCTCCCTCCAACCCTTCCTAGGCCGACCCCTACCCCGCCTTCCTTCCACTACAGACTGATACACTCTTGAAGTCACTCTGTTTCGCTCCATTCTCTCTACATGTCCGAACCACCTCAACAACCCTTCCTCAGCCCTCTGGACAACAGTTTTGGCAATCCCGCACCTCCTCCTAACTTCCAAACTACGAATTCTCTGCATTATATTCACACCACACATTGCCCTCAGACACGACATCTCCACTGCCTCCAGCCTTCTCCTCGCTGCAACATTCATCACCCATGCTTCACACCCATATAAGAGCGTTGGTAAAACTATACTCTCATACATTCCCCTCTTTGCCTCCAAGGACAGAGTCCTTTGTCTCCACAGACTCCTAAGTGCACCACTCACCCATTTCCCCTCATCAATTCTATGATTTACCTCATCTTTCATAGACCCATCCGCTGACACGTCCACTCCCAAATATCTGAATACATTCACCTCCTCCATACTCTCTCCCTCCAATCTGATATCCAATCTTTCATCACCTAATCTTTTTGTTATCCTCATAACCTTACTCTTTCCTGTATTCACTTTTAATTTTCTTCTTTTGCATACCCTACCAGAGTGAATCACAGCAGATCACAGAGTGAATCACAGCAGAGCACAGAGTGAATAACAGCAGATCACAGAGTGAATCACAGCAGAGCACAGAGTGAATCACAGCAGAGCACAAAGTGAATCACAGCAGAGCACAGAGTGAATCACAGCAGATGTTACAAAAAACGCGATTCTAAAAGCTTAGAGATCTCCAGTGAATACTAGAAAGGACTGCCCTTCTAGCATCCAGCCTGTTACTGGGTTTTCGTAACAAGTAGTCAGTATCCTTGTCCAATTATCCATTAAAATTCAGTATGGTTCAATAGCGCTTTAGGATTACAACTGGTAGGCTACTAACTAGAGAAACTAAAATTTAATAAATTTATTAAGTCTAGAGGTATATTATCAAATTAAATTAATCACAGCAATCAAAATAAAATCAATCTCTCGAGTTCAATATTATTGTGCTGAAAGCACATATCACATTTATAATTCTTAAGTACCGTCTGATACATTAACATTCAATAAGATATTACAAATATGTACAAGTAAGTTTGTGTATGCGTGTAAGTGCTCTAAGTAGTTCACTATGTCTCACGACTTGACTAGACTTAAACAAGTGACTGACAAAGTCCTCAAATAAAATAACTTCTTGACCGACTGGCAACCAGAACAGTCTGCTTGAGCAATGAAAAGAATGCTAAGCCCAATAGCCATATAACAAGCGACTGCGACACAATCAGGATCAAGGAGATAATCTAACGACACTAAGTAGGGACCATCAGCAGATCCTCCACAAAAGTTACAAAACTCCCATACTACTGAATCTAAGTTCAGCATAGGAAAAACCCTGACTGTGACAATACACAGAAACCAGTACAAATTAGGTCATAAGCTACAGCTCGGGACCTGAGATGCTCAGTGTCTATGTGACACACAACCTCAGTACAACGTCGAAAATCACGAAGTCTATACAATGTTCTGTGAACAGAGTTCTACAGAACTAACAAGAATAATGAGACAGAAAATCTGTCCAACCACCAAGCGAGTCTCGAGCAGACTGAATACTTCACTAGAGGTGAGGACACCCCCCCCTCGATCACGTGATAGCCCCGTGGACAGCACAGCTCCCAGCGATAAGCAGAAGCCGGCAGTATAACGAGCAAGGAGCGATAATTACAGTTGTTTGACAATCAAGACTTGAACTGAGCACATATGTACATCCTAACAACATAAGTCAAATAAGAATATAACAGTCAAATAATAATATAAAGTCATACATTTACGATTTAGCTATTATCGCAAATATAAGCAATATAAAATTAAATGAAAAGATAATATACATTATATATATACATAATAATCATTGTAACCCATTCAGGGGTTGCAACAGCAGATCACAGAGTGAATCACAGCAGAGCACAGAGTGAATCACAGCAGAGCACAGAGTGAATCACAGCAGAGCACAGAGTGAATCACAGCAGAGCACAGAGTGAATCACAGCAGAGCACAGAGTGAATCACAGCAGATCACAGAGTGAATCACAGCAGAGCACAGAGTGAATCACAACAGATCACAGAGTGAATCACAGCAGAGCACAGAGTGAATCACAGCAGATCACAGAGTGAATCACAGCAGAGCACAGAGTGAATCACAACAGATCACAGAGTGAATCACAGCAGAGCACAGAGTGAATCACAGCAGATCACAGAGTGAATCACAGCAGAGCACAGAGTAAATCACAGCAGA
>NC_091313.1:2613320-2640820 GCF_038502225.1 Cherax quadricarinatus | reverse complement strand
GTGGTGGTGATAGTGGTGGTGATGGTGGTGATGGTGGTGGTGATGGTGGTGTTGCTGGTGGTGCTGGTGGTGGTGTTGGTGGTGATGGTGATGGTGGTGGTGGTGACGGTGGTAGTGTTTCCAGTTGAAGTGTTAGAATCCATGTTAGAGGATGGAGTAAAGTTTGGGCAGAGTGGGGGTGTGGGAAGGGATGTTGGGGAGGGAGGGAGGTGGGAAAAAGTCAGGAGGGGGAGGGGAGGGAGGGGAGGGGAGGGGAGGGAGAGGAGAGTGGGGAAGGGATGAGAAGGGGGGTTGATTTGGGTTGGGATAAGGTTGGGGGTTTGGGGGGAGATGATTGCTAAGGGTGATTTTTCAGGTGCACCCATACCTCGTATCCCTTTACCCCCTCCTCCCTTCCCTTACCCGCTCCTCCCTTCCCTTATCCCCTCCTCCCTTGTACCCTCTCCTCCCTCCCCATACCCCCTTGTCCCTTCCCTTACCCCTTCTTCCTCCCCTTACCCCTCCTCCCTTCCCTTACCCCCCTCTCCCCTCGCTTCTTGTGTACAATGGAGGGTGTTCGTGGTTATGACTGGTGAAGTTAGTGATCCATGTCCAGTCATTTGTGGGATCCAGCCCGGAAACCAGCCATCTCATTTTTAGCTACCCGAATTAATTCTTAACTCTGTTTACACATGGACAGTTGGTGTTGAGACAGCTGCACTGTTGATCTCTGGTGGAGGTAATCGGATAGACCCCTACATGTGGCACCAAAGTATTAGGAATGCGCATTGAATACACTCGAGGTACTTACGTGGAGTGGTGATGAAGGCCGTGGACATCTGAGATACCTGTATGAATCACGTGTAACCGCCTGGTACAGTAGCGAGATATCTGTTATCTAATTCAGGTGGGTTGTAATATGTTGTTGAATGTTCGAGTACTTCACTGTAAGGCTTGTGTTCACCCGCTGTAGTTTAGTGGGTGACTGACTAGCTAGCTGGCTCCTGCATACCCTGGGGGCATTCACGGTGGGCTGCAGTAAAGAATACTGAGGTGAAATGGTTGCTAAGTGTTGCGCTCCCTGAACTGGACGCAATGCATATTTAACCTAGCTTATGTAGATAAGTAAGATGTGCTTAGTCATACTCAGTGATGGAATTAAGACTAGCCATCTGCTCTTGTTAACCCCTTGTCCTCTTGTTTCAATTGCTGATCAAACCCGATGTTGGGGCTGGTGGGTTTGCCTCAGTTACCTCCTGGCCTCTCTTAGGAGACACATGAAGCCCTCTCACTGGCGGTTGATTTCCTCTCTTAAGGATCCCTTCGAGTTCTCTCTTAACCTGGTGTTGAATTTGTTGGTTCAGCTAACTGATTTTGCTTTGTCAGCCCTTTTGGGTTACTTTGTGGTTGGTATAGACTACGTCTCTGTGGGCGAGATGCAACTTACTGCTCAACACTGGGGAACATCTTCTCGGCTGGATTTATAAGGGAGCAAAGGGGGCAACTACCCCGGGCCCACCTGCCAGAGGGGACCCCCAGACGAAAGACTTCCTTTATAACAAAATGTAATAATAAAAGAATAGTTTAATTAATAAAAGGAATTAAATAAAGTGTTTGGGGGGCATCAGAAAATAGAAAGAAAGGGTGCCCCCCACCGCCTCTCCCTTTGAATAACTTGCCGTGGTTAGTGTCAATTTTGAGGTAAATGACCAGATAATGGTGAGAAGTCCTGGGTACAGCTACCGGACAGCCCCTATATATGAGCGGGCTTGCCCATCACTTGGCAAATGTGACAATGTTGCATTTGATGAGCGATGGTTTCTTTCATCTTAGGCCAAGTGAAATGTTTCACCAGCTTAAGTAATGTCTTCTTGACACCCAAATGTCCTCCTATGGGACTATTATGAGTAAAATCCATAGCTTGCCTCTAAAGGTTACTGGTAAAACTATGACATGTTTCACTGTGTTGGGAATACCGTCAGCTGAGGACGGTATTCCATTAGCTCTATTGGTGGCATTAAGAACACTCTGACGTATATCTGGGCACTACTCAATTTAAAATTACAGTATTCTCTGACCACAACCCTCTCACTTATATCAATACCATGAAGTCATCCAATGCTCAGATAATGAGGTAGGTTCTCCGAATCCAGCCATATGTCATTAGCATAAATCATATAAGTGGTCTTATAATGTAATTGCTGGCGCTCTCCCACATCCTTGACTATAATTGAGAAGTTAAAAGTAAAGTAATTTTGTGCCCAAGTACTTGTTTGTTAAATTTCTAGAGTAACTTTAATTATCAGCCATTTATTTATCTATATTAACTCACGTTTAATAATTCTCTTTTGTATAACAACAACAGTGGTGTTGTGTTGGTAATTTATTTATGGAGGATACGAATTGTTGGAGACAGCAACTGAGTGTTGAGCTAAGGTGTTGTATAGGTGATGTTGTGAGTGGTGTGGTACACTGACCCAGCACCACCCACCCCTCTACACGCCTTAAGGCCGCTCAAAGCTTTCCAACTCGCAGTTAGAGAGAAATGACAGATGTCATTCCACTACCACTATGTAAGAGTGGAATGTAATTTATCATTCACCATAGACTGCTGTTATGTTGTACCATTTCCACCACTACTGCTATGGAGCCCTATGGAGTCTTCCTCATAAGGATATACACCTTCCACTGCACAGCCTATTACATGCCTCTACTACACTAAGGGTACAGCTGTACAAGGATAGATACCCTGGCACGCCACCCTAGTACTCGTGGCATGTTTCTATGTTGACAGACAATAGAAAATTTGTATATATGATGTGCATTACACAGAAGACTCCCACATTGTGATAAATTAGTTTAAAGTGAAATAGCAAGAGTTAAAGACATTAACACTACTTTTAGTGCAACTGTCGTGCTGGTGGGGTGCTGCGCCCCCTGAACTGAATGCAATGTATATTTAATATTCTGTATGTATTTTATTATCATATAATTTTATATTGGACATGTTTTCATTAATAGCTAAAATGAAAATATCTTGCTTTATATTATTATTTGGCCTAGCTTATGTATATAGGTAGGATGTGCTTAGTTATACTCAGTGATGGAAATAGGACTGGCCATCTGCTCTTGTTAACCCTCTGTCCTCTTGTTTCAATCACTTCAAACCCACCAGCCCCGATGTTGGGGCTGGTGGGTTTGCCTCACTCAGTTACCTCCTGGCCTCTCTTAGGAGACACATCAAACCCTCTCACTGGCGGTTCATTTCCTCTCTTAAAGGTCCCTTCGAGTTCTCTCTTACTATGGTGTTGGTTCAGCTAACTGAGTCTGCTTTGTCAGCCCTTTTGGGTTACTTTGTGGTTGGTATAGACTACGTCTCCGTGGGAGAGATGCAACTTACTGTTCGACACTCTGGGGACATCTTCTGTAGGAGTTGGTAGTGGGTATGATTCTAAGTCGGGCAGTATGAACATAGAGCTAGGTTTAAGCCTATAATTTTGAATTTCTTTATATTAATATACCAGTTGAAATAGATTATTATGATTAATGCAATTCTAGAAATATGTACATACCAAGAAAGTTGTACGAGCTTGACTCCTTATTTATGTCCAACATTTTAACTTTGTACATATATATACAGATTCTGCTAAACAATTTTACTAGTAAAAATCTTAAATTTTATCTCGTTGGTTTGTGATCAAGAATTTTTATATTACAGCTTCTTGTTACAAAACCAGAAACAGGCCGGATGTTAGAGAGGGATAAATTAGTTGGCCATCTCGCATGCTCTGGAGACGCTTGTTGAGGACACATTTTGTAACACTAAGGTAAATTAATCTGTCTAACTCTAACTTAGCTTAAATATGTATACTCTAGTTTGGAGGCTTCATTACTAGATTAAGTCTTACAAATTAAGAGTGTATAAAGAATGTAGCACCCCCGAGTAGGTATACGTGGGACTGCTCGTCCCCCTTCTTCCCTCATTCCTTCCCTCCCCTCTTCCCTCTCTCCTTCCATCTCTCTCCCCTCCCTCCTTCCCTTCACCTCTCTCTTCTTTCCTTCCTTCCCGTCACTTATCACTGTACATCAGCTTGGTTTGCTCTTCCTCTGAAGCCCAGGATATTGTGACGTCAACTTGCTGACGCCCAGGATATCTAGCTAATTCTCACTACCTAATAGATATGAAGAAGAGGAAGAGAAGGAGACAACAGAGCAATAGCAGCCAGGAGACGTGTTCTTCTCTATACCAACAACACCAACAACAGTAGCCAGGAGACGTGTTCTCTATGCCAACATCACTACCACCACCACCACCAGCAACAACAGCAGCCAGGAGACGTGTTCTCCTCCCCACTAACAACAGCAGCAACCAGTAGACGTGTTCTCCTCTCCACCACCAACAACAGCAGCCAGAAGACGTGTTCTTCTCTCCACCACCAACAGCAGCAGCCAGGAGACGTGTTCTCCCCACTAACAACAGCAGCAACCAGAAGACGTGTTCTCTTCACCAATAACAACAGCAACCAGGAGACGTGTTCTTCTTAAGACCACCACTAACAATAGCAGCCAGGAGACGTGTTCTCACCACCACCAACAACAGCAGCCAGGAGACGTGTTCTAGTCCCCACCAACAACAGCACCAACTACAGCAGGCAGGAGACGTGTTCTCACCACCAACAACAGCAACAACTACAGCAACCAGGAGACGTGTTCTCACCACCAACATCAACAATAGCAGCCAGTAGACGTGTTCTCCTCACCACCACCAACAACAATAGCAGCCAGTAGACGTGTTCTCCTCACCACCAACAACAACAATAGCAGCCAGTAGACGTGTTCTCCTCACCACCAACAACAACAATAGCAGCCAGTAGACGTGTTCTCCTCTCCACCAGCAACAACAATAGCAGCCAGTAGACGTGTTCTCCTCACCACCAACAACGACAATAGCAGCCAGGAGACGTGTTCTAGTCCCCACCAACAACAACTCCAACTACAGCAGCCAGGAGACGTGTTCTCACCACCAACAACTACAGCAGCCAGGAGACGTGTTCTCCTCACCACCAACAGCAGCAACAACTACAGCAGCCAGGAGACATGTTCTCCTCACCACGCTCGGGAATATTGCAACCAGCAGAGCAGAAAATGTCGATAGCCTCCTAAAATGACAGATTTCCCGAGCATCAGCAGGAGGGGCATCACCTTTTCGTTCTCCAGGCTATATTACTTCACTGTTGGCTATATTACTTCACTGCTGGTTATATTACTTCACTGTTGGCTATATTACTTCACTGCTGGTTATATTACTTCACTGTTGGCTATATTACTTCACTGCTGGTTATATTACTTCACTGTTGGCTATATTACTTCACTGTTGGCTATATTACTTCACTGCTGGTTATATTACTTCACTGTTGGCTATATTACTTCACTGTTGGCTATATTACTTCACTGCTGGTTATATTACTTCACTGTTGGCTATATTACTTCACTGTTGGCTATATTACTACACTGTTGGCTATATTACTTCACTGCTGGTTATATTACTTCACTGTTGGCTATATTACTTCACTGCTGGTTATATTACTTCACAGTTGGCTATATTACTTCACTGTTGGCTATATTACTTCACTGCTGGTTAAATTACTTCACTGTTGGTTATATTACTACACTGCTGGTTATATTACTACACTGCTGGTTATATTGCTTCACTGCTGGTTATATTACTACACTGCTGGTTATATTACTTCACTGCTGGTTATATTACTTCACTGCTGGTTATATTACTTCACTGCTGGTTATATTACTACACTGCTGGTTATATTACTTCACTGCTGGTTATATTACTACACTGTTGGCTATATTACTTCACTGCTGGTTATATTACTTCACTGCTCGTTATATTACTTCACTGCTGGTTATATTACTACACTGCTGGTTATATTACTTCACTGCTGGTTATATTACTTCACTGCTGGTTATATTACTTCACTGCTGGTTATATTACTTCACTGCTGGTTATATTACTACACTGCTGGTTATATTACTTCACTGCTGGTTATATTACTTCACTGCTGGTTATATTACTACACTGCTGGTTATATTACTACACTGCTGGTTATATTACTTCACTGCTGGTTATATTACTTCACTGCTGGTTATATTACTACACTGCTGGTTATATTGCTACACTGCTGGTTATATTGCTACACTGCTGGTTATATTACTACACTGCTGGTTATATTACTACACTGCTGGTTATATTACTACACTGCTGGTTATATTACTACACTGTTGGCTATATTACTACACTGCTGGTTATATTACTACACTGCTGGTTATATTACTTCACTGCTGGTTATATTACTTCACTGCTGGTTATATTACTTCACTGCTGGTTATATTACATCACTTCTGGTTATATTACTACACTGCTGGTTATATTACTACACTGTTGCCTATATTACTACACTGCTGGTTATATTACTACACTGTTGGCTATATTTCTACACTGCTGGTTATATTACTTCACTGCTGGTTATATTACTTCACTGCTGGTTATATTACTACACTGTTGGCTATATTACTACACTGCTGGTTATATTACTACACTGCTGGTTATATTACTACACTGCTGGTTATATTACTTCACTGCTGGTTATATTACTACACTGTTGGCTATATTACTACACTGCTGGTTATATTACTACACTGCTGGTTATATTACTTCACTGCTGGTTATATTACTACACTGTTGGCTATATTACTACACTGCTGGTTATATTACTTCACTGCTGGTTATATTACTACACTGCTGGTTATATTACTACACTGCTGGCTATATTGCTACACTGCTGGTTATATTACTACACTGCTGGTTATATTACTACACTGCTGGTTATATTACTACACTGCTGGTTATATTACTACACTGCTGGTTATATTACTTCACTGCTGGTTATATTACTACACTACTGGCTATATTACTACACTGTTGGCTATATTACTACACTGCTGGCTATATTACTACACTGCTGGTTATATTACTTCACTGCTGGTTATATTACTACACTGCTGGTTATATTACTACACTGCTGGTTATATTACTTGACTGCTGGTTATACTACTTCACTGTTGGCTATATTACTTCACTGTTGGCTATATTACTTCACTGCTGGTTATATTACTTCACTGTTGGCTATATTACTTCACTGTTGGCTATATTACTTCACTGCTGGTTATATTACTTCACTGTTGGCTATATTACTTCACTGTTGGCTATATTACTACACTGTTGGCTATATTACTTCACTGCTGGTTATATTACTTCACTGTTGGCTATATTACTTCACTGCTGGTTATATTACTTCACTGTTGGCTATATTACTTCACTGTTGGCTATATTACTTCACTGCTGGTTATATTACTTCACTGCTGGTTATATTACTACACTGCTGGTTATATTACTACACTGCTGGTTATATTACTTCACTGCTGGTTATATTACTACACTGCTGGTTATATTACTTCACTGCTGGTTATATTACTTCACTGCTGGTTATATTACTTCACTGCTGGTTATATTACTACACTGCTGGTTATATTACTTCACTGCTGGTTATATTACTACACTGTTGGCTATATTACTTCACTGCTGGTTATATTACTTCACTGCTGGTTATATTACTTCACTGCTGGTTATATTACTACACTGCTGGTTATATTACTTCACTGCTGGTTATATTACTTCACTGCTGGTTATATTACTTCACTGCTGGTTATATTACTTCACTGCTGGTTATATTACTACACTGCTGGTTATATTACTTCACTGTTGGTTATATTACTTCACTGCTGGTTATATTACTACACTGCTGGTTATATTACTACACTGCTGGTTATATTACTTCACTGCTGGTTATATTACTTCACTGCTGGTTATATTACTACACTGCTGGTTATATTGTTACACTGCTGGTTATATTGCTACACTGCTGGTTATATTACTACACTGCTGGTTATATTACTACACTGCTGGTTATATTACTACACTGCTGGTTATATTACTACATTGTTGACTATATTACTACACTGCTGGTTATATTACTACACTGCTGGTTATATTACTTCACTGCTGGTTATATTACTTCACTGCTGGTTATATTACTTCACTGCTGGTTATATTACATCACTGCTGGTTATATTACTACACTGCTGGTTATATTACTACACTGTTGCCTATATTACTACACTGCTTGTTATATTACTACACTGTTGGCTATATTACTACACTGCTGGTTATATTACTTCACTGCTGGTTATATTACTTCACTGCTGGTTATATTACTACACTGTTGGCTATATTACTACACTGCTGGTTATATTACTACACTGCTGGTTATATTACTACACTGCTGGTTATATTACTTCACTGCTGGTTATATTACTACATTGTTGGCTATATTACTACACTGCTGGTTATATTACTACACTGCTGGTTATATTACTTCACTGCTGGTTATATTACTACACTGCTGGCTATATTACTACACTGCTGGTTATATTACTTCACTGCTGGTTATATTACTACACTGCTGGTTATATTACTACACTGCTGGCTATATTGCTACACTGCTGGTTATATTACTACACTGCTGGTTATATTACTACACTGCTGGTTATATTACTACACTGCTGGTTATATTACTACACTGCTGGTTATATTACTACACTGCTGGTTATATTACTTCACTGCTGGTTATATTACTACACTACTGGCTATATTACTACACTGTTGGCTATATTACTACACTGCTGGCTATATTACTACACTGCTGGTTATATTACTTCACTGCTGGTTATATTACTACACTGCTGGTTATATTACTACACTGCTGGTTATATTACTTGACTGCTGGTTATATTACTTCACTGCTGGTTATATTACTACACTGCTGGTTATATTACTACACTGTTGGCTATATTACTACACTGCTGGTTATATTACTACACTGCTGGTTATATTACTACACTGCTGGTTATATTACTTCACTGCTGGTTATATTACTACACTGTTGGCTATATTACTACACTGCTGGTTATATTACTTCACTGCTGGTTATATTACTACACTGCTGGTTATATTACTACACTGCTGGCTATATTGCTACACTGCTGGTTATATTACTACACTGCTGGTTATATTACTACACTGCTGGTTATATTACTTCACTGTTGGCTATATTACTACACTGCTGGTTATATTACTTCACTGTTGGCTATATTACTACACTGCTGGTTATATTACTTCACTGTTGGCTATATTACTACACTGCTGGTTATATTACTTCACTGCTGGTTATATTACTACGCTGCTGGTTATATTACTTCACTGCTGGTTATATTACTACACTGCTGGTTATATTACTACACTGCTGGTTATATTATTACACTGCTGGTTATATTGCTACACTGCTGGTTATATTACTACACTGCTGGTTATATTACTACACTGCTGGTTATATTACTACACTGCTGGTTATATTACTACACTGCTGGTTATATTACTACACTGCTGGTTATATTACTTCACTGCTGGTTATATTACTACACTGTTGGCTATATTACTTCACTGCTGGCTATATTACTACACTGCTGGTTATATTACTTCACTGCTGGCTATATTACTACACTGCTGGTTATATTACTTCACTGCTGGTTATATTACTACACTGCTGGTTATATTACTACACTGCTGGTTATATTACTTGACTGCTGGTTATATTACTTCACTGCTGGTTTTATTGCTTCACTGCTGGTTATATTACTTCACTGCTGGTTATATTACTACACTGTTAGCTATATTACTACACTGCTGGTTATATTACTACACTGCTGGTTATATTACTACACTGCTTGTTATATTACTTCACTGTTGGCTATATTACTACACTGCTGGTTATATTACTTCACTGCTGGTTATATTACTACACTGCTGGTTATATTACTACACTGCTGGTTATATTACTACACTGCTGGTTATATTACTACACTGCTGGTTATATTACTACACTGCTGGTTATATTACTACATTGCTGGTTATATTACTTCACTGTTGGCTATATTACTACACTGCTGGTTATATTACTTCACTGTTGGCTATATTACTACACTGCTGGATATATTACTTCACTGTTGGCTATATTACTTCACTGCTGGTTATATTACTTCACTGCTGGTTATATTACTACACTGCTGGTTATATTACTTCACTGCTGGTTACATTACTACACTGCTGGTTATATTACTACACTGCTGGTTATATTATTACACTGCTGGTTATATTGCTACACTGCTGGTTATATTACTACACTGCTGGTTACATTACTACACTGCTGGTTATATTACTACACTGCTGGTTATATTACTACACTGTTGGCTATATTACTTTACTGTTGGCTATATTACTACACTGCTGGTTATATTACTACACTGTTGGCTATATTACTACACTGCTGGTTATATTACTTCACTGCTGGCTATATTACTACACTGCTGGTTATATTACTTCACTGCTGGTTATATTACTACACTGCTGGTTATATTACTACACTGCTGGTTATATTACTTGACTGCTTGTTATATTACTTCACTGCTGGTTATATTACTTCACTGCTGGTTATATTACTTCACTGCTGGTTATATTACTACACTGTTGGCTATATTACTACACTGCTGGTTATATTACTACACTGCTGGTTATATTACTACACTGCTGGTTATATTACTTCACTGGTGGCTATATTACTACACTGCTGGTTATATTACTTCACTGCTGGTTATATTACTACACTGCTGGTTATATTACTACACTGCTGGTTATATTACTACACTGCTGGTTATATTACTACACTGCTGGTTATATTACTACACTGCTGGTTATATTACTACATTGCTGGTTATATTACTTCACTGTTGGCTATATTACTACACTGCTGTTTATATTACTTCACTGTTGGCTATATTACTACACTGCTGAATATATTACTTCACTGTTGGCTATATTACTACACTGCTGGTTATATTATTTCACTGCTGGTTATATTACTACACTGCTGGTTATATTACTTCACTGCTGGTTACATTACTACACTGCTGGTTATATTACTACACTGCTGGTTATATTATTACACTGCTGGTTATATTGCTACACTGCTGGTTATATTAATACACTGCTGGTTACATTACTACACTGCTGGTTATATTACTACACTGCTGGTTATATTACTACACTGTTGGCTATATTACTTTACTGTTGGCTATATTACTACACTGCTGGTTATATTACTACACTGTTGGCTATATTACTACACTTCTGGTTATATTACTTCACTGCTGGTTATATTACTTCACTGTTGGCTATATTACTACACTGCTGGTTATATTACTTCACTGTTGGCTATATTACTACACTGCTGGCTATATTACTACACTGCTGGTTATATTACTTCACTGCTGGTTATATTACTTCACTGTTGGTTATATTACTTCACTGCTGGTTATATTACTACACTGCTGGTTATATTGCTTCACTGCTGGTTATATTACTACACTGCTGGCTATATTACTACACTGCTGGCTATATTACTACACTGCTGGCTATATTACTTCACTGCTGGTTATATTACTACACTGCTGGTTATATTACTTCACTGCTGGTTATATTACTACACTGCTGGTTATATTACTACACTGCTGGTTATATTACTACACTGCTGGTTATATTACTTCACTGCTGGTTATATTACTACACTGCTGGTTATATTACTACATTGCTGGTTATATTACTACACTGCTGGTTATATTACTACACTGCTGGTTATATTACTACACTGCTGGCTATATTGCCAAACTCATGGATATATTATCAGCCATTTGGCTAGATTATCAAACTCATCGCCACATTACCAGATTTTTGGCCACATAATCAAACTTATTGCTATATTACCAGACTCTTGGTTATATTACCAGACTCTTGGCTATATAACCAGACTTCTGGCTTTATTATCAGACTCTTGGCTATGTTATCAGACTGCTGGTTATGTTATCAGACTCCTGGCTATGTTATCAGACTGCTGGCTATGTTATCAGACTGCTGGCTATGTTATCAGACTCCTGGCTATGTTTTCAGACTGCTTGTTATGTTATCAGACTCTTGGCTATGTTATCAGACAGCTGGCTATGTTATCAGACTCTTGGCTATGTTATCAGACTCCTGGCTATGTTATCAGACTCCTGGCTATGTTATCAGACTGCTGGTTGTGTTATCAGACTCTTGGCTATGTTATCAGACAGCTGGATATGTTATCAGACTCCTGGCTATGTTATCAGACTGCTGGTTGTGTTATCAGACTATTGGCTATGTTATCAGACTGTTGGCTATGTTATCAGACTCCTGGCTAAGTTATCAGACTGCTGGCTATGTTATCAGACTCCTGGTTTTATTACCTGACTCTTGGCTATATTATCAGACTCCTGGCTATGTTATCAGACTCCTGGCTGTGTTATCAGAGTCCTGGCTTTATTACCTGACTCTTGGCTATGTTATCAGACTCCTGGCTAAGTTATCAGACTGCTGGCTATGTTATCAGACTCCTGGCTTTATTACCTGACTCTTGGCTATATTATCAGACTCCTGGCTGTGTTATCGGAGTCCTGGCTTTATTACCTGACTCTTGGCTATGTTATCAGACTCCTGGCTATGTTATCAGACTCTTGGCTATGTTATCAGACTCCTGGCTATGTTATCAGACTCCTGACTATGTTATCAGACTCCTGACTATGTTATCAGACTCCTGGCTATGTTATCAGACTCCTGACTATGTTATCAGACTCCTGGCTATGTTATCAGACTCCTGGCTATGTTATCAGACTCCTGACTATGTTATCAGACTCCTGGCTTTGTTATCAGACTCCTGACTATGTTATCAGACTCCTGGCTATGTTATCAGACTCCTGGCTATGTTATCAGACTCCTGGCTATGTTATCAGACTCCTGGCTATGTTATCAGACTCCTGGCTATGTTATCAGACTCTTGGCTATGTTATCAGACTCCTGGCTATGTTATCAGACTCATGACTATGTTATCAGTCTCCTGACTATGTTATCAGACTCCTGGCTATGTTATCAGACTCCTGACTATGTTATCAGACTCCTGGCTTTGTTATCAGACTCCTGGCTATGTTATCAGACTCCTGGCTATGTTATCAGACTCCTGGCTATGTTATCAGACTCCTGGCTATGTTATCAGACTCCTGGCTATGTTATCAGACTCCTGACTATGTTATCAGACTCCTGGCTATGTTACCAGACTCCTGGCTATGTTACCAGACTCCTGGCTTTATTACCAGACTCACTCCTGGCTTTATTACACAGGAACACACGGCACAGGAACACCAAAGCGATGGAACATCACTGCAGGTCTACTTTCCGTGCCAGACAGGGACAGTAGACCCTTCCATCCTATACTTAGGTTGAACCTGAAGTCGGGGAAGAGGGTAGCGGTTCTTCTGTAATGAACCTATTGAGAAACCATCCGCTCTTATGTAACAGACGGGGTAGTGGCTGGTGTACCTACAGAATTTACCGTCTTGAAACTAAGGTTCCAGCATTTGTTCGATTCCTGGCATGGACCGGGCCCTGGTCATTGACCGGACCCTGGTCATGGACCGGACCCTGGTCATGGACCGGACCCTGGTCATGGACCGGACCCTGGTCTTGGACCGGACCCTGGTCATGGACGGACCCTGGTCATGGACCGGACCCTGGTCATGGTCCGGACCCTGGTCATGGACCGGACCCTGGTCATGGACGGACCCTGGTCATGGACCGGACCCTGGTCATGAACGGACCCTGGTCATGGACCGGACCCTGGTCATGGACCGGACCCTGGTCATGGTCCGGACCCTGGTCATGGACCGGACCCTGGTCATGGACCGGACCCTGGTCATGGACCGGACCCTGGTCATGGACCGGACCCTGGTCATGGACCGGACCCTGGTCATGGACCGAACCCTGGTCATGGACCGGACCCTGGTCATGGACCGGGCCCTGGTCATGGACCGGACCCTGGTCATGGACCGGACCCTGGTCATGGTCCGGACCCTGGTCATGGACCGGACCCTGGTCATGGACCGGACCCTGGTCATGGACCGGACCCTGGTCATGGACCGGACCCTGGTCATGGACCGGACCCTGGTCATGGTCCGGACCCTGGTCATGGACCGGACCCTGGTCATGGACCGGACCCTGGTCATGGACCGGACCCTGGTCATGGACCGGACCCTGGTCATGGACCGGACCCTGGTCATGGACCGGACCCTGGTCATGGACCGGACCCTGGTCATGGACCGGACCCTGGTCATGGACCGGACCCTGGTCATGGACCGGACCCTGGTCATGGACCGGACCCTGGTCATGGACCGGACCCTGGTCATGGACCGGACCCTGGTCATGGACCGGACCCTGGTCATGGACCGGACCCTGGTCATGGACCGGGCCCTGGTCATGGACCGGACCCTGGTCATGGACCGGACCCTGGTCATGGACCGGACCCTGGTCATGGACCGGACCCTGGTCATGGACCGGACCCTGGTCATGGACCGGACCCTGGTCATGGACCGGACCCTGGTCATGGACCGGACCCTGGTCATGGACCGGACCCTGGTCATGGTAAAGAATAAAATTATAAATAATATCATGTAATTTTAAGATCGTTTTAAAATATATGTTTTAATATATCACATTTTCCATCATATTTCTAAAATATTCACTTGAGAAGTGATCGCGAGTCTCCGCCTCTAACTACAGGTCAGGTCAACAGTGGGGTCGTTGACCCCCCGGAACACCCAGGTAGAGGGATCTTGGAATGCCTGCCCCTACGGTGGACGAAATAGCTTCCTGACATCTTGTTCCAGTTCTCCCCACGGATGTTCGATGTAATATGTAGATCCGGCGATTGTGGTGATCGGTCCAAGTGTTCGACGACACTTTCATGTTCTTGATGCCATTTCTGAACAACTCTAACGATGTGAAATTGTGCATTATCGTCTTGGAAGGAACCTGTAACACATTTTTCATCCTGGCTACCTGAAGGAAAACTTCGTTGTTATCACTGAGACGCTTCATAGTGTGATAAATGGCTCAGAGAGCTGACAAGTTGAAGAATGGGTCACTTGTGTAATGTTTGGGAATCTTTGCTGAGGAAACGTTTCGTCAGGCAGTGGCTTCTTCAGTCCAACACAAAGAAGAACGGTGGAAGAAGAGGAGTTTAAGGTAATCAGTCCCTCAGACTTGACTCGATGTGTTCAGTCTATCAGTCTTTAAGACTGATGGACTGCCTGACGAAACGTTTCCTCAGTAAAGATTCCCAAATGTTGCACAAGTGTTTCATTCTCCACGCTTCATATTGCTCATGTTGGAACAACGAAGAATGTACACGAACCGTCGAGGAAGCAAAAAATTGAGGCTTCGGGAGGTAGTACCCTGACATTTCCAATGACCCTTATAAAGACCGCAGACTACAAACCAGCTGAAGACCCAACCAAGTTTAATTCTGAGAAGACTGGTCGAGAGCCTCTACAATGCTCTCAGTGGTGGGAGAAGTGTGTTCTTGTTACGACTTGTTTCAGCCTTGTAACTTGCGAGTGCAAATGGTTTGGACTTGAGACTCGTGTGGGGAAGTTCGTTCAAGATGTTGAACGTCGACTCTTTACGAATTTCCATAGGTAAGTATTATGCTGGATGGATCGATGGCGCCGTGTTCCTCCTTTCTTATGTTCTTATCTTCTTATGAGGTAGTAGACCTCGGTGCCCTGGTGATGGACCAGGTGCTTCAGCTCCCTCGGTGCCCTGTTGATGGACCAGGTGCTTCAGCTCCCTCGGTGCTCTGGTGATGGACCAGGTGCTTCAGTTCCCTCGGTGCCCTGGTGATGGACCAGGTGCTTCAGCTCCCTCGGTGCTCTGGTGATGGACCAGGTGCTTCAGTTCCCTCGGTGCCCTGGTGATGGACCAGGTGCTTCAGCTCCCTCGGTGCCCTGTTGATGGACCAGGTGCTTCAGCTCCCTCGGTGCCCTGGTGATGGACCAGGTGCTTCAGCTCCCTCGGTGCCCTGTTGATGGACCAGGTGCTTCAGCTCCCTCGGTGCCCTGTTGATGGACCAGGTGCTTCAGCTCCCTCGGTGCCCTGGTGATGGACCAGGTGCTTCAGCTCCCTCGGTGCCCTGGTGATGGACCAGGTGCTTCAGCTCCCTCGGTGTCCTGGTGGTGGACCAGGTGCTTCAGCTCCCTCGGTGCCCTGGTGATGGATCAGGTGCTTCAGCTCCCTCGGTGCCCTGGTGATGGACCAGGTGCTTCAGCTCCCTCGGTGCTCTGGTGATAGACCAGGTGCTTCAGCTCCCTCGGTGCCCTGTTGATGGACCAGGTGCTTCAGCTCCCTCGGTGCCCTGGTGATGGACCAGGTGCTTCAGTTTCCTCGGTGCCCTGGTGGTGGACCAGGTGCTTCAGTTCCCTCGGTGCCCTGTTGATGGACCAGGTGCTTCAGCTCCCTCGGTGCCCTGGTGATGGACCAGGTGCTTCAGCTCCCTCGGTGCCCTGGTGATGGACCAGGTGCTTCAGTTCCCTCGGTGTCCTGGTGATGGACCAGGTGCTTCAGTTCCCTCGGTGTCCTGGTGATGGACCAGCTGCTTCAGTTCCCTCGGTGCCCTGGTGATGGACCAGGTGCTTCAGTTCCCTCGGTGTCCTGGTGATGGACCAGGTGCTTCAGTTCCCTCGGTGCCCTGGTGATGGACCAGGTGCTTCAGTTCCCTCGGTGCCCTGGTGATGGACCAGGTGCTTCAGTTCCCTCGGTGTCCTGGTGATGGACCAGGTGCTTCAGTTCCCTCGGTGCCCTGGTGATGAACCAGGTGCTTCAGTTCCCTCGGTGCCCTGGTGATGGACCAGGTGCTTCGGTTCCCTCTGTGCCCTGGTGATGGACCAGGTGCTTCAGCTCCCTCAGTGCCCTGGTGATGGACCAGGTGCTTCAGTTCCCTCGGTGCCCTGGTGATGTACCAGGTTTGTAGATGAATGGTTCAGAGAACCGACATGTTGTTGAATTAGACACATATGCAACTCTTGGGTATCTTTATTGAGGAAACGTTTCGCCACACAGTGGCTTCATCAGTCCATACAAAGGAGAAACTTGAAGAACAGGAGGAGAATGAGGTAATCAGTCCCTCAGCCTTGAGTCGATGTGGTCAGTCCATCAATCTTGAATAGAATACGGCATATGAGCGGAGAAGCAGCTTATAAACCGTAGACAGATGAGGGGCAGCAGTCGTAGGTGTTGTCACATTTGTCCAATGTGGAAGTAGGTCGTGCCCGAGGGTTAGGCAAGTGAAGAATTCCCAAGTATTAAGATCCCAAGGTTTTTCAGTACCCTGGTGATGGACCAGGTACTTCAGCTCCTTCAGTACCCTCTTTAATAGTGCCCTGGTTATCAAAGCTTATTCCATGGATGGAGTAGAAGGTGGGTTGGGCAGGTGGTTTTGTTTGTGGGTCTGGGTTTGAGGGAGACCTGCCTAGTGTGGGCCGGTTGGCTTGCTGCAGTGTTCCTTCTATCTGTATTCTATGAGTGAGAGGGGATGGATTTGACCGGGACTTGCACATTGATAGGAGGGGGGGGGGGTTGTCGGGGCTTGTTGCTTGGGTGGCTCTGGGGATGGGTTGTGCAAATATTTTTGTTAATGGGTTGGTTCTGACATGGACCTGCCAAGTATGAAGATTGAGACACTTATGCAGCATATGGAAATCTTTATTCAGGAAACGTTTCGCCACACAGTGGCTTCATCAGTCCAATACAAAGAGGAAGGCGTAAGGAGAGGAGGAGAATGAGGTAATCAGTCCCTCAACCTGGAGTCGATGTGTTCAGTCCATCAATCTTGTAGAATGTACAGCATAGGGCCGTAGACGTGGCTTATATACTGTAGTGAGGTGACGTGAAGCAGATGGAGGCGGGGTCATAGTGGTACCATCCACTAGTCGAAGTAGGTCTTCGTCCATAGGTTGAACAAGTGTTGAAGAATTCTTTGTAACAAGATCCCATGATGCTGCAGTGTCCGACAGTTGTGATGAATGGTTTGAAAAACCGACAAGTTGAAGATTGAGACACTTATGCAGCATATGGAAATCTTTATTCAGGAAACGTTTCGCCACACAGTGGCTTCATCAGTCCAATACAAAGAGGAAGGCGTAAGGAGAGGAGGAGAATGAGGTAATCAGTCCCTCAACCTGGAGTCGATGTGTTCAGTCCATCAATCTTGTAGAATGTACAGCATAGGGCCGTAGACGTGGCTTATATACTGTAGTGAGGTGACGTGAAGCAGATGGAGGCGGGGTCATAGTGGTACCATCCACTAGTCGAAGTAGGTCTTCGTCCATAGGTTGAACAAGTGTTGAAGAATTCTTTGTAACAAGATCCCATGATGCTGCAGTGTCCGACAGTTGTGATGAATGGTTTGAAAAACCGACAAGTTGAAGATTGAGACACTTATGCAGCATATGGAAATCTTTATTCAGGAAACGTTTCGCCACACAGTGGCTTCATCAGTCCAATACAAAGAGGAAGGCGTAAGGAGAGGAGGAGAATGAGGTAATCAGTCCCTCAACCTGGAGTCGATGTGTTCAGTCCATCAATCTTGTAGAATGTACAGCATAGGGCCGTAGACGTGGCTTATATACTGTAGTGAGGTGACGTGAAGCAGATGGAGGCGGGGTCATAGTGGTACCATCCACTAGTCGAAGTAGGTCTTCGTCCATAGGTTGAACAAGTGTTGAAGAATTCTTTGTAACAAGATCCCATGATGCTGCAGTGTCCGACAGTTGTGATGAATGGTTTGAAAAACCGACAAGTTGAAGATTGAGACACTTATGCAGCATATGGAAATCTTTATTCAGGAAACGTTTCGCCACACAGTGGCTTCATCAGTCCAATACAAAGAGGAAGGCGTAAGGAGAGGAGGAGAATGAGGTAATCAGTCCCTCAACCTGGAGTCGATGTGTTCAGTCCATCAATCTTGTAGAATGTACAGCATAGGGCCGTAGACGTGGCTTATATACTGTAGTGAGGTGACGTGAAGCATATGGATCTTGTTACAAAGAATTCTTCAACACTTGTTCAACCTATGGACGAAGACCTACTTCGACTAGTGGATGGTACCACTATGACCCCGCCTCCATCTGCTTCACGTCACCTCACTACAGTATATAAGCCACGTCTACGGCCCTATGCTGTACATTCTACAAGATTGATGGACTGAACACATCGACTCCAGGTTGAGGGACTGATTACCTCATTCTCCTCCTCTCCTTACGCCTTCCTCTTTGTATTGGACTGATGAAGCCACTGTGTGGCGAAACGTTTCCTGAATAAAGATTTCCATATGCTGCATAAGTGTCTCAATCTTCAACTTGTCGGTTTTTCAAACCATTCATCACAACTGCCAAGTATGGGCCAGAAGGCCTTTTGCAGTTTTCCTCATTTCTTATGTTCTTATGTTCTAGAATGACACTGGAAGATATTCGTCGATTAGAAGATAAAACTAAGAGAGAACATGATGAAGATTGAGACACTTATGCAGCATATGGGAATCTTCATTCAGGAAACGTTTCGCCACACAGTGGCTTCATCAGTCCAATACAAAGAGGAAGGCGTAAGAAGAGGAGGAGTATGAGGTAATCAGTCCCTCAGCCTGAGTCGATGTGTTCAGTCCATCAATCTTGTAGAATGTACAGCATAGGGCCGTAGACGTGGCTTATACATGCTGCACATTCTACAAGATTGATGGACTGAACACGTCGACTCCAGGCTGAGGGACTGATTACCTCATACTCCTCCTCTCCTTACGCCTTCCTCTTTGTATTGGACTGATGAAGCCACTGTGTGGCGAAACGTTTCCTGAATGAAGATTCCCATATGCTGCATAAGTGTCTCAATCTTCAACTTGTCGGTTTTTCAAACCATTCATCACAACATAAGAACATGATGAACAAAGGCGAGTGGGAGAAGTGCGAGGTACAAGGAACAACTTGTTATAATGAACATTAAAATGGTATAAAATACAGTAGGCGATGTTGTGCAAGAAAGGTATAAAATACCGACAATATGAAAGTTAAGACACATGTGCAACATCTGGATATCTTTATTGTAGACGTTTCGCCATCCAGTGGCTTTATCAATACAGATTCTAGGACATAATAGGAAGACAGTAGAACTATATACAAAAGATGAGGTAATCAGTCCCTCGGCCTTGGAGTTAGTGTTCACAGCATCGTGGTGGAGGAGAATCCAGATTGTCCTCCACCACGATGCTGTGAACACTAACTCCAAGGCCGAGGGACTGATTACCTCATCTTTTGTATATAGTTCTACTGTCTTCCTATTATGTCCTAGAATCTGTATTGATAAAGCCACTGGATGGCGAAACGTCTACAATAAAGATATCCAGATGTTGCATATGTGTCTTAACTTTCACAGTAGGCGAAACGTTTCGAAATAAAGATACCTAACTGTTGCCTATGTGTCTTACCTAACAACGTGTTATAACGCAGTAACACAATTTAGTACCCAGCCCGTCATGCCACCTCGGAGATAAATGGTATAAAATATCTACACGATGGAAAAATAAACAAAAATGCAATATAATGCGATCCTTTATTGACTACGTTTCGCTCACACAGTAAACTTTATCAAGTTACAAACAGATCTACCTGGGTAAAGAGTACTTGAGTATATACAGTGTTGAGAGTCAGGCGGAGAATGAAGATTGAAACACTTATGCAACTTATCTAAGTAGGTCTTCGTCCAAAGACCTACTTAGATTAGTGGATGGTTCCGCTGTGATCCCGCCTCCTCCTGCTTCGACTCACCTGACTACAGTATATAAGCTACTTTTTCGACCATATGCTGCACTTTCTACAAGATTGATGGACTTAACACATCGATTCCAGGCTGAGAGACTGATTACTTCAAACTCCTCCTCTCCTAACCCATTCTACTTTGTATTGGACTGATTAAGCCACTGTGTGGCGAAACGTTTCCTTAATAAAGATTCCCATATGTTGCATAAGTGTCTCAATCTTCAACTTGTTGGTTTTCAAAACCATTTATCACACAGGTGGAGAATATTGGGTGGATTGTATTAGAGACGGACCTGCACCTTCAGGTCAAATCCATGGAGCTGAACTTTTCTCCAGGTTGAGGGACGAACCACCTCAAATACTTTTTCTTCAAGGTTGATGGACTGATTACATCTAAAAATATCAAACATAGACATATTTCCATAGACAGGACTCGTAGAAATGGTTTTAAATTCGAAAAATTCAGATTCAGGAAGGATATAGGAAAGCACTGGTTTGGTAATAGAGTTGTGGATGAGTGGAACAAACTCCCGAGTATCGTCATAGACGCTAAGACTTTGTGTAGTTCTAAAAAATAGGTTGGATAAATACATGAGTGGGTGTGGGTGGGTGTGAGTTGGACCTGACTAGCTTGTGCTACTAGGTCGGATGCACTGCTCCTCCCTTAAGTGACGTGTCTGACTTCACTAGGTCAAGGCATTGGCTTAAACCGGATTGGAGAAATGGAGCTGCCTCGCATAGGCCAGTAGGCCTGTTGCAGTGTTCCTTCTTTCTATGTTCTTATTTAAGAACATAAGAAAGAAGGAACACTGCAGCAGGCCTACGGGCCCATGCGAGGCAGGTCCAAGTCTCCTACCAGCTTAAGCTAATGCACCCAACCTAGTCAGGTCAGGTCACATTGACTTAAGGGAGGAACATGGCAACCGACCTGCTAGCACAAGCTATCAGGTCCAACTCACACCCACCCACATCCACTCATGTATTTATCCAACCTCTTTTTAAAGCTACACAACGTTCTGGCCTCTATAACTGTACTTGGGAGTTTGTTCCACTCATCCACAACTCTATTACCAAACCAGTACTTTCCTATATCCTTCCTGAATCTGAATTTTTCCAACTTAAAACCATTGCTGCGAGTCCTGTCTAGGCTAGATATTTTCAGCACACTATTTACATCCCCTTTATTTATTCCTGTCTTCCATTTATATACCTCAATCATATCCTCCCTAATTCTACGTTTTTCTAGAGAGTGCAGATTCAGGGACCTTAGTCTATCCTCATAGGGAAGGTTTCTGATACATGGGATTAACTTTGTCATCCTCCTTTGTACATTTTCCAGAGCATTTATATCCATTCTGTAATACGGTGACCAAAACTGTGCAGCATAATCTAAATGAGGCCTAACCAAGGATGTATAGAGTTGAAGAACAACCTGAGGACTCCTATTATTTATGCTTCTTGATATGAAGCCAAGGATTCTATTAGCTTTATTGCGAACACTTATGCGCTGTTGTCTTGGTTTCAGATTACTGCTAACCAGAACTCCTAAATCTTTTTCGCAATCCGTAATATTAAGATCTACATTATTTAGTTTATATGTGGCATGGTTATTGTCCTGTCCAACATTTAGAACTTTGCATTTGTCTATATTAAACTGCATCTGCCACTTCTCCGACCACTGCATCAGTCTATTCAAATCTTCCTGGAGCGCTCTAATGTCCTCGTCAGAATGAATTCGACGGCCTATTTTGGTGTCATCGGCAAACTTGCTGATGTCGCTCTTTATGCCCTCATCTATGTCGTTTATGTAGACTGTGAACAGCAGGGGGCCCAACACTGACCCCTGTGGAACACCGCTCGTGACGCTTCTCCCACTCTGATTTCTCCCCATTTATGCAAACTCTCTGCGGCCTATTTGTCAACCATGCCTCTATCTAGGAAAAAATTTCTCCTCCTATTCCATGTGCCTTAATTTTCCTCAATAGTCTCTGATGTGGGATCCTGTCAAAAGCCTTACTGAAGTCCATATACACAATATCATATTCATTAACATGATCTACCTCCTCAAATACCTTAGTGAAAAAAGTTAATAAATTCGTAAGGCAGGAACGCCCCTTTGTAAAACCATGCTGAGATTCGTTGATTAATTTATGCTTTTCAAGGTGGCTACGAACTGCTTCGGCAATTATTGATTCCACAAATTTTCCCACTATGGAGGTTAGGCTTATTGGTCTATAGTTGAAGGAGGAGGTCTTGCTTCTCCAGGAGGAGATTAGGAGGCTGAAGGTCCACCTCAATGGGTCTGGGAGAGAGTGTGAGGTGGCTGGAGTTGTGGGGAATGAGACTTCTAGCAGTGAGGTGCAGTCTGTCTCTCGCTGTGAGGAGGCTGTAGTTGGGGAGGTAGCAACAGCTACCAGCAGTGAGGTGCAGCCCAGCACCTGCTGCAAGTGGCGAGTTGTTCACAGTAATGGGAGGCGCATCAGAGTAAGGAAAGTTAAGAGTGAAGATCTGAAGGTAGGAAATCGCTTCTCTGTTCTCCAGGATGAATGTACTTCAGTGGCCAGTGAAGGTAAGGGTACTACTGCCCCTGCTAATGAAGGTAAGCGCATTCTTGTGGTTGGTGACTCTCAGGTAAGATATATTGACCGTGCTTTTTGTAATAGGAATAAGAAGATGAGAGATAGAGTGTGCTTCCCTGGAGCTGGTGTTGGGGACATTGTCAACAGGCTGGATAATATCATGTCAGGTAATGGGAACAAGCCCATTATCTGTCTCAGTGCTGGTGGAAATGATATTGGGAAGGGTAGGAGAGAAGAGCTGCTAGATAAGTACAGGTCAGCTATAGATTTCATTAAGTCTAAGGGAGGGATCCCAATCATATGTAGCATCTTGCCTAGAAGGGGAGTAGGAAATGAATGGTTGTCTAGGGCAATTGGTGTAAATTGCTGGCTAGACAGATACTGCAAGGAACTTGCAATCCCATTCATTGACAACTGGAACAACTTTTATGGCAAACATGATATGTATGCAAGGGATGGGGTACATCTCTCTGGGGCTGGGGTGGTAGCACTTGCAGACTCGATTGAGAAGGCCATTGGTGAAATGCCTATGATTTTAAACTGATGGAAGATAGAGGTATGGGTGTGTGTGGGAAACAAGCAGGTTGCAACACTAGGGTTGGAAACAGTAAATGTATAAAAGGCATTCAGCATGAAGTTATAAATAAAGACAATAGAACAGGTCAGCTAACAAAGGGGGGCAGCAGAGGGCAGCAAGGGACTAGCTCCCTTAAGGTTTACTATACTAATAGCAGGAGTGTTAGAAATAAGATAGATGAGCTAAGATTAATTGCAAGTGCAGGAAACATAGATATTATTGCTATAACAGAGACCTGGCTCAATCTGAAAGATAGAGAGATGCCCTCTGAATGTCACATACAAGGCTATAAATTATTCCACACTGACAGGGTCAACAGGAAAGGTGGTGGAGTAGCGATGTATGTCAGAGACAATTTAAATTGTTGTGTAAGACAAGATATTAAATTAGAAGCGTCAGCCACTGAATCTGTTTGGTTACAGCTTCTCGAGGGCCGAGAAAAACTAATTTTGGGTGTGATTTACAGGGCCCCAAATCTTGATAGGGAGTGCAGTAAACTTCTATGGGACGAAATTCGTAAGGCATCTACATACGAAAATGTTGTGCTAATGGGAGATTTCAACTATAGACAGATTGACTGGAGCAATTTGACAGGAAATTTAGAGTCGGGTGACTTTCTTGATACCATCCAGGATTGTTTTTTAAAACAGTTTGTGACAGAGCCAACTAGGGGAAATAACCTCCTTGACTTGGTTCTTGCCAGTAGGGAAACACTAATTAATAATCTTGAGGTTAATGATGAGCTTGGGGAGAGTGATCACAAATCACTCAGTTTTAATATATCATGGAATTCCCCTAATAATGGCAATCAAGTCTCCGTCCCTGACTTTCGCTTGGCTGATTTCATAGGACTGAAAAATTACTTAGGTGGGCTGAACTGGAATGACCTGACTAAGGGTCAGGTAGGTGGTGATGGTTGCCGATATGATGCTTTCCAGGGCATAGTTCTAGCTGCTCAGTCAAATTATGTTCCAAATAGGGAAATCAGATCAAACAAAAATGATCCTAAATGGATGAACAATAGATTAAAATATCTGATTGGTCAAAAGAGAGGCATATATAGGCAAATCAAAAGAGGAGAGGGGCAATTAAGAAATCGATATATTCAGTTAAAGAGAGAAATAAAAAAGGGAATTAGAAAAGCAAAAAGAGATTATGAGGTTAAAGTTGCAAGAGAATCGAAGACTAACCCAAAAGGATTCTTTCAGGTATACAGAAGTAAGATCAGGGACAAGATAGGCCCACTCAAAAGTTCCTCGGGTCAGCTCACTGACAGTGATAAGGAAATGTGTAGAATTTTTAACACATACTTCCTCTCAGTTTTTACACAGGAGGATACCAGCGATATACCAGTAATGATAAATTATGTAGAACAGGACGATAATAAACTGTGCACTATTAGGGTCACAAGTGACATGGTCCTTAGGCAAATAGATAAATTGAAACCTAACAAATCCCCAGGCCCTGATGAACTGTATGCAAGGGTTCTAAAGGAATGTAAAGAGGAGCTTAGCACACCTTTGGCTAATCTTTTCAACATATCACTACAAACTGGCATGGTGCCAGATAAGTGGAAAATGGCAAATGTGATACCTATTTTCAAAACAGGTGACAGGTCCTTAGCTTCGAACTATAGACCAATAAGCCTAACCTCCATAGTGGGAAAATTTATGGAATCAATAATTGCCGAGGCAGTTCGTAGCCACCTTGAAAAGCATAAATTAATCAACGAATCTCAGCATGGTTTTACAAAGGGGCGTTCCTGCCTTACGAATTTATTAACTTTTTTCACTAAGGTATTTGAGGAGGTAGATCATGGTAATGAATATGATATTGTGTATATGGACTTCAGTAAGGCTTTTGACAGGGTCCCACATCAGAGACTATTGAGGAAAATTAAAGCACATGGAATAGGAGGAGAAATTTTTTCCTGGATAGAGGCATGGTTGACAAATAGGCAGCAGAGAGTTTGCATAAATGGGGAGAAATCAGAGTGGGGAAGCGTCACGAGCGGTGTTCCACAGGGGTCAGTGTTGGGCCCCCTGCTGTTCACAATCTACATAAACGACATAGATGAGGGCATAAAGAGCGACATCGGCAAGTTTGCCGATGACACCAAAATAGGCCGTCGAATTCATTCTGACGAGGACATTCGAGCACTCCAGGAAGATTTGAATAGACTGATGCAGTGGTCGGAGAAGTGGCAGATGCAGTTTAATATAGACAAATGCAAAGTTCTAAATGTTGGACAGGACAATAACCATGCCACATATAAACTAAATAATGTAGATCTTAATATTACGGATTGCGAAAAAGATTTAGGAGTTCTGGTTAGCAGTAATCTGAAACCAAGACAACAGTGCATAAGTGTTCGCAATAAAGCTAATAGAATCCTTGGCTTCATATCAAGAAGCATAAATAATAGGAGTCCTCAGGTTGTTCTTCAACTCTATACATCCTTGGTTAGGCCTCATTTAGATTATGCTGCACAGTTTTGGTCACCGTATTACAGAATGGATATAAATTCTCTGGAAAATGTACAAAGGAGGATGACAAAGATGATCCCATGTATCAGAAACCTTCCCTATGAGGATAGACTAAGGGCCCTGAAACTGCACTCTCTAGAAAGACGTAGAATTAGGGGGGATATGATTGAGGTGTATAAATGGAAGACAGGAATAAATAAAGGGGATGTAAATAGTGTGCTGAAAATATCTAGCCTAGACAGGACTCGCAGCAATGGTTTTAAGTTGGAAAAATTCAGATTCAGGAAGGATATAGGAAAGTACTGGTTTGGTAATAGAGTTGTGGATGAGTGGAACAGACTCCCAAGTACCGTTATAGAGGCCAGAACGTTGTGTAGCTTTAAAAATAGGTTGGATAAATACATGAGTAGATGTGGGTGGGTGTGAGTTAGACCTGATAGCTTGTGCTAACAGGTCGGTTGCCGTGTTCCTCCCTTAAGTCAATGTGACCTGACCTGACTAGGTTGGGTGCATTGGCTTAAGCCGGTAGGAGACTTGGACCTGCCTCGCATGGGCCAGTGGGCCTTCTGCAGTGTTCCTTCGTTCTTATGTTCTTATGTTCTAGGGCTTCTTCAGTCGAGTACAGAAAAGTTGATGGAAGCAGAAGATACTTGAAGACGATGTAATCAGTCCATCACCCTTAAAGTTTTGAGGTGGTCAGTCCCTCAGTCTGGAGAAGAGCATTGTTCCATAGCCTGAAACAATATGGAGTTGAAGTGACAGGATGGAGCCTTATGTAGCGCCAGGAGGTGAGACGTAGGTCATTAGTAGAAGCGCTATATAAGGCTCCATCCTGTCACTTCAACTCCATATTGTTTCAGGCTATGGAATAATGCTCTTCTCCAGACTGAGGGACTGACCACCTCAAAACTTTAAGGGTGATGGACT
>NC_091313.1:2580820-2605820 GCF_038502225.1 Cherax quadricarinatus | reverse complement strand
TGATGGTAGTGTTAGTGATGGTAGTGTTTGTGATGGTAGTGTTAGTGATGGTAGTGTTAGTGATGGTAGTGTTAGTGATGGTAGTGTTAGTGATGGTAGTGTTAGTGATGGTAGTGTTAGTGTTGGTAGTGTTAGTGATGGTAGTGTTAGTGATGGTAGTGTTAGTGATGGTAGTGTTAGTGTTGGTAGTGTTAGTGATGGTAGTGTTAGTGATGGTAGTGTTAGTGATGGTAGTGTTAGTGATGGTAGTGTTAGTGATGGTAGTGTTAGTGATGGTAGTGTTAGTGATGGCAGTGTTAGTGATGGTAGTGTTAGTGATGGTAGTGTTAGTGATGGCAGTGTTAGTGATGGTAGTGTTAGTGATGGCAGTGTTAGTGATGGTAGTGTTAGTGATGGTAGTGTTAGTGATGGTAGTGTTAGTGATGGCAGTGTTAGTGATGGTAGTGTTAGTGATGGTAGTGTTAGTGATGGTAGTGTTAGTGATGGTAGTGTTAGTGATGGTAGTGTTAGTGATGGTAGTGTTAGTGTTGGTAGTGTTGGTGATGGTAGTGTTAGTGATGGTAGTGTTAGTGATGGTAGTGTTAGTGATGGTAGTGTTAGTGATGGTAGTGTTAGTGATGGTAGTCTTAGTGATGGCAGTGTTAGTGATGGTAGTGTTAGTGATGGTAGTGTTAGTGATGGTAGTGTTAGTGATGGTAGTGTTAGTGATGGTAGTGTTAGTGATGGCAGTGTTAGTGATGGTAGTGTTAGTGATGGTAGTGTTAGTGATGGTAGTGTTAGTGATGGTAGTGTTAGTGATGGCAGTGTTAGTGATGGTAGTGTTAGTGATGGTAGTGTTAGTGATGGTAGTGTTAGTGATGGTAGTGTTAGTGATGGTAGTGTTAGTGTTGGTAGTGTTGGTGATCGTAGTGTTAGTGATGGTAGTGTTAGTGATGGTAGTGTTAGTGATGGTAGTGTTAGTGATGGTAGTGTTAGTGATGGCAGTGTTAGTGATGGTAATGTTAGTGATGGTAGTGTTAGTGATGGTAGTGTTAGTGATGGTAGTGTTAGTGATGGTAGTGTTAGTGATGGTAGTGTTAGTGATGGCAGTGTTAGTGATGGTAGTGTTAGTGATGGTAGTGTTAGTGATGGCAGTGTTAGTGATGGTAGTGTTAGTGATGGTAGTGTTAGTGATGGCAGTGTTAGTGATGGTAGTGTTAGTGATGGTAGTGTTAGTGATGGTAGTGTTAGTGATGGTAGTGTTAGTGATGGTAGTCTTAGTGATGGTAGTGTTAGTGATGGTAGTGTTAGTGATGGTAGTGTTAGTGATGTTAGTGTTAGTGATGGTAGTGTTAGTGATGGTAGTGTTAGTGTTGCTAGTGTTAGTGTTGGTAGTGTTAGTGATGGTAGTGTTAGTGATGGTAGTGTTAGTGATGGTAGTGTTAGTGATGGTAGTGTTAGTGATGGCAGTGTTAGTGATGGTAGTGTTAGTGTTGGTAGTGTTAGTGATGGTAGTGTTAGTGATGGTAGTGTTAGTGATGGTAGTGTTAGTGATGGTAGTGTTAGTGATGGTAGTGTTAGTGATGGTAGTGTTAGTGATGGTAGTGTTAGTGATGGTAGTGTTAGTGATGGTAGTGTTAGTGATGGTAGTCTTAGTGATGGTAGTGTTAGTGATGGTAGTGTTAGTGATGGCAGTGTTAGTGATGGTAGTGTTAGTGATGGCAGTGTTAGTGATGGTAGTGTTAGTGATGATAGTGTTAGTGATGGTAGTGTTAGTGATGGTAGTGTTAGTGATGGTAGTGTTAGTGATGGTAGTGTTAGTGATGGTAGTGTTAGTGATGGTAGTGTTAGTGATGGTAGTGTTAGTGATGGCAGTGTTAGTGATGGTAGTGTTAGTGTTGGTAGTGTTAGTGATGGTAGTGTTAGTGATGGTAGTGTTAGTGATGGTAGTGTTAGTGATGGTAGTGTTAGTGATGGTAGTGTTAGTGATGGTAGTGTTAGTGATGGTAGTGTTAGTGATGGTAGTCTTAGTGATGGTAGTGTTAGTGATGGTAGTGTTAGTGATGGCAGTGTTAGTGATGGCAGTGTTAGTGATGGCAGTGTTAGTGATGGTAGTGTTAGTGATGATAGTGTTAGTGATGGTAGTGTTAGTGATGGTAGTGTTAGTGATGGTAGTGTTAGTGATGGTAGTGTTAGTGATGGTAGTGTTAGTGATGGTAGTGTTAGTGATGGTAGTGTTAGTGATGGTAGTGTTAGTGATGGTAGTGTTAGTGATGGCAGTGTTAGTGATGGTAGTGTTAGTGATGGCAGTGTTAGTGATGGTAGTGTTAGTGATGGTAGTGTTAGTGATGGTAGTGTTAGTGATGGTAGTGTTAGTGATGGTAGTGTTAGTGATGGTAGTGTTAGTGATGGTAGTGTTAGTGATGGTAGTGTTAGTGATGGTAGTCTTAGGACTTTAGAATTTCTTTGCCCGTCTGTGACGTTTTTTTAAAGATGTGAGGCAGTTAAGGTCATTTTACTGTAGCATGAGCATGTTTGTGTGTGTGTGTGTGTGTGTGTGTGTGTGTGTGTGTGTGTGTACTCATCTAGTTGTGCTCACCTAGTTGAGGTTGCAGGGGTCGAGTCCAAGCTCCTGGCCCCGCCTCTTCACTGGTCGCTACTAGATCACTCTCCCTGAACCATGAGCTTTATCGTACCTCTGCTTAAAGCTATGTATGGATCCTGACTCCACTACATCGCTTCCCAAACTATTCCACTTACTGACTACTCTGTGGCTGAAGAAATACTTCCTAACATCCCTGTGATTCATCTGTGTCTTCAACTTCCAACTGTGTCCCCTTGTTACTGTGTCCAGTCTCTGGAACATCCTGTCTTTGTCCACCTTGTCAATTCCTCTCAGTATTTTGTAAGTCGTTATCATGTCCCCCCTATCTCTCCTGTCCTCCAGTGTCGTCAGGTTGATTTCCCTTAACCTCTCCTCATAGGACATACCTCTTAGCTCTGGGACTAGTCTTGTTGCAAACCTTTGCACTTTCTCTAGTTTCTTTACATGCTTGGCTAGGTGTGGGTTCCAAACTGGTGCCGCATACTCCAATATGATCCTAACGTACACGGTGTATAGGGTCCTGAACGATTCCTTATTAAGATGTCGGAATGCTGTTCTGAGGTTTGCAAGGCGCCCATATGCTGCAGCAGTTATTTGGTTGATGTGCGCTTCAGGAGATGTGCCTGGTGTTATACTCACCCCAAGATCTTTATCCTTGAGTGATGTTTGTTGTCTCTGACCCCCTAGACTGTACTCCATCTGCGGTCTTCTTTGCCCTTCCCCAATCCTCATGACTTTGCACTTGGTGGGATTGAACTCCAGGAGCCAATTGCTGGACCAGTTCTGCAGCCTGTCCAGATCCCTTTGTAGTTCTGCCTGGTCTTCGATCGAATGAACTCTTCTCATCAACTTCACGTCATCTGCAAACAGTGACACCTCGGAGTTTATTCCTTCCGTCATGTCGTTCACAAATACCAGAAACAGCACTGGTCCTAGGATTGACCCCTGTGGGACCCCACTGGTCACAGGTGCCCACTCTGACACCTCACCTCGTACCATTACTCGCTGCTGTCTTCCTGACAAGTATTCCCTGATCCATTGCAGTGCCTTCCCTGTTATTCCTGCTTGGTCCTCCAGTTTTTGCACTAATCTCTTGTGTGGTACTGTGTCAAACGCCTTCTTGCAGTCTAAGAAAATGCAATCCACCCACCCCTCTCTCTCTTCTCTTACTGCTGTCACCATGTCATAGAACTCCAGTAGGTTTGTGACACAGGATTTCCCGTCTCTGAAACCATGTTGTCTGCTGGTGATGAGATCATTCCTTTCTAGATGTTCCACCATTCTTCTCCTGACAATCTTTTCCATGATTTTGCATGCTATACATGTCAGTGACACTGGTCTGTAGTTTAGTGCTTCATGTCTGTCTCCTTTTTAAAGATTGGTACCACATTTGCTGTCTTCCATGCCTCAGGCAATCTCCCTGTTTCGATAGATGTATTGAATATTGTTGTTAGGGGTACACATAGCGCCTCTGCTCCCTCTCTCAGGACCCATGGAGAGATGTTATCTGGCCCCATTGCCTTTGAGGTATCTAGCTCACTCAGAAGCCTCTTCACTTCTTCCTCGGTTGTGTGTACTGTGTCCAGCACATGGTGGTGTACCACCTCTCCGTCTTTTTGGAGCCCCTTCTGTCTCCTCTGTGAACACTTCTTTGAATCTTTTGTTGAGTTCCTCACATACTTCACTGTCATTTCTTGTTGTCTCTCCTCCTTCCTTCCTTAGCCTGATTACCTGGTCTTTGACGGTTGTTTTCTTCCTGTTGTGGCTGTATAACAGCTTCGGGTCAGATTTGGCTTTTGCTGCTATGTCGTTTTCATATTGACGTTGGGCCTCCCTTCTTATCTGTGCATATTCGTTTCTGGCTCTATGACTGCTCTCCTTATTCTCCTGGGTCCTTTGCCTTCTATATTTCTTCCATTCCCTAGCACACTTGGTTTTTGCCTCCTTGCATCTTTGAGTGAACCATGGGCTCATCCTGGCTTTTTCATTATTCCTGTTACCCTTGGGTACAAACCTCTCCTCAGCCTCCTTGCACATTGTGACTACATATTCCATCATCTCATTAACTGGTTTCCCTGCCAGTTCTCTGTCCCACTGAACCTCATTCAGGAAGTTCCTCATTCCTGTGTAGTCCCCTTTCCTGTAGTTTGGTTTCATTCGTCCTAGTCTTCCTGCTTCCCCCTCCACTTGTAGCTCTACTGTGTATTCGAAGCTCAAAACCACATGATCGCTGGCCCCAAGGGGTCTTTCATATGTGATGTCCTCAATATCTGCACTACTCAAGGTGAATACTAAGTCCAGTCTTGCTGGTTCATCCTCTCCTCTCTCTCTTGTAGTGTCCCTTACGTGTTGGTACATGAAGTTTTCCAGTACCACCTCCATCATCTTAGCCCTCCATGTATCTTGGCCCCCATGTGGCTCCAAGTTCTCCCATTCGATCTCCTTGTGGTTAAAGTCGCCCATGATCAGGAGCTTTGCCCTGCATGTATGAGCTCTTCTGGCCACTGCAGCCAGTGTGTCAACCATCGCTCTATTGCTCTCGTCATACTCTTGCCTTGGCCTCCTGCTGTTCTGTGGTGGGTTATACATCACTGCAATTTTCACCTTGGGACCTCCAGAGTGAAGCGTTCCCGCTATGCAATCACTTTCTTCTCCGCTGTCTCCTCTCTCCAGCTCATCAAAATTCCATCGGTGTTTGATCAGCAATGCCCCCCTCCCCCCCCCTGTTCCTTCTGTCTTTCCTCAGGATCTGGTATCCCGTTGGGAAGATGGCATCTGTTATCATACCTGTAAGCTTGGTTTCTGTCATTGCTATGATGTCTGGTGATGCCTCTTTGACTCTTTCGTGCCACTCCTCCCACTTGTTTGTTATTCCATCAGCGTTTGTGTACCATACCTTCAGTTTCCTTTCCAACACTGTGGTTTGGGGGGCCTGTGGGGTTGGGAGACCTGGTAGCATACTGTGGGATTCTATGGTTGGGGGTTGGGTGGAAGCTGTGGGTATGGATTGTATTGTGTGTTGGGATGGTGTGATAGGTTGTGGGGTTCTGAGGATAGTTGTGTGTGTGCTTGCTCTTGCTGCTCTGTTCTGCTCTGACTGACCTCTGCTGGTTCCATCCTTGTCTCCTATCCTAGCTCCTTTCGCTTTTTTGTCCTCTCCCTCAGCTGCTGTCTCTCTTTTTGTGTTCTGTCTCTGTCTAGGAACACCTTCTTGTACTCTTCCGAGCTTCTCAACCGTGGTTTTTCTTGGAGGATCCTGTTCTGCACTGTTTCTGTCCTGAGAATCAGCTTGATCGGTCGGTTTCTCCCCTTCAAGTACCCCCTATTCTCTGAAAATTTACAATCTCGTCCATGTCTTCTCCCCCTATTTCCGTGATGATTTTCTCAATCTCCTTTCTTTCTTCCTGCCGTCTTTCAGTGTGTGTCCTTTCCTCTCTCTCCCGAAGCCTATGGATAAACACTGATTTTGCCCTTTCCTCCTCCCATTGCCTCTCCCTCTGTGACTCTGGTTCCTGTCTGTATGTGGCCATTTTCTCCCTTGATTTTTCCAGTGGCTCTTGGTAGCATGGTTGTGCCTCAGCATTCGACTTATCTCCCTCTCCATCTGCACCCATCTGCTCTTCCCTTCCACTCCCTGGCCCTTCTTTGCAGGCTGATAGGACCTTAGCATATTTCATATCTCCTTCCTTCCTGTTCAGCCTCTCAGCTTCGTATGGTGTGTCTTCTCTGGTCACTACCCCTGAGACTTGCTTCAGCCCGTTTACCTCAAAATCTAGGGCCTTTACCCTGGCTACTGCAGTTTCGACTTGTGCCTCCCAATTCTTCGTCTCCTACTCCAACCTCTTTTCCCATTTCACAGAGAGCTCTTTCTCCATTTTTTCAGAAAGCTCTCCTAATTTTCTCTCCCATTCTTGCTCTATCCTTTTCCACTGCTCCTCCATCCATTCCTCCCTACCAGTACCATTGTCATCTGATCCCTGATTCCTGCGAGTCCCAACCATTTTTTTTTTTTTTTTTTAGTAAAAGAGAAAGTGAAAAAGAAAAAGGGGGAGAGAGTGAGAGAGAGGGAGAAAGAGAGAGAAGGGGAGGGTAGAAGGAGGGGAAAAGGGGGAGAAAGTGAGAGAGAGAGGGAAAAGGTAAGAGAGAGGGGGGAGTGACAAGGGAAGAGAGGGAGAGAGAGAGAATAGGAAGAGAGAAAGAGAGGAAGAGAGAGAGGGGGAGAGAGAGAGGGAAAGGGAGGGAGAGGGAGAGAGAGGAAGAGAGAGGAAGAGAGAGAGTGAGAGGAAGAGAGAGAGGATGAGAGAGAGGAAGAGGGAGAGGATGAGAGAAAGGGGGGAGAGAGAGAGAGAAAGAGAGAGAGAGAGAGAGAGAGCGAGAGAGAGAGAGAGAGAGAGAGAGAGAGAGAGAGAGAGAGAGAGAGAGAGAGAGAGAGAGAGGAAGAGAGAGGAGAGGAGAGGGAGGTGGGGGGGGGAGAGGAAGGGTTAGAGGATCACTTCACAGGAAGGTGTGAAATCCTGTATATGGGTGTGTGTTTGTGTGTGTGTGTGTGTGTGTGTGTGTGTGTGTGTGTGTGTGTGTGTGTGTGTGTGTGTGTGTGTGTGTGTGTGTGTGTGTGTGTGTGTGTGAATATGATGATGACTTCTTTCCATCTGATGTTGTGACATCAATTCTGTACCGGTTTGTGTGTTTTGAAGAAGATGTCTGATGGCACACTGCCTGCACTTTGAAGTAGAGGTGAGGGATGTTAGTCTTGGAAAATGTTTTTTACTTCCGTCCTGTAAGCTTTTTCACCCTGAAATGTGTCACTCTTCAGTTCAGGAAAGACAGTGCTGTAACTTATATTGTCAGACTCATCACCTAGAGGGGACAAGAAGATACAGAACATCCAGACCATGGGAAAACCTGGGTAGCCGCAGCCATTCCAGAGATAGAGATTTCTTAGCACCAAGAAGGAAAAAAAAAAGCTGGCAAAAGATGACAGAAATCGTACACCAACTCCGATCATTTCTGGACTGGAATCACAGTCGATGGCCTCCACTCCAAAACAACAGATTTTAGTGCCGGGAAGAAAAGGCAAATCCCCCCAAACCACTAATACCATCATTCCGATAACATTCATCTTTTCAAATATACAGGATCTAAAGGCGGCAACGAACAACAAAATGCCTTTCATCCGTGAACTGCTTACAGAGTCAAATGCAATGTTCGCGGTTTTCACAGAGACCCTCATAAAGGATCACTTGGGCAATGAAATATGGATCCCGGGTTATAACCTATACAGATGCGACAGAGTGAGCAGGCAAAAGGGAGGGGATGGGGGTGGCCTGTATATCACAGTCACTTATATGCTCAGTTGAAGTTTTGGCAGTAAAGATCGAGAACCAAAACCTAGTCATTGTAGTTGTATACAAGCCTCCGGATGCAAATTCCCAACAATTCCAGGAACAGCTTGTTAAAACTGATCACTGTCTGGAAAATCTTCCAGCTCCTGCCCGCAGCATCTTGCTTCTGGGGGATTTCAACCTAAGGCACCCAAAATGGAGGAATGTAGCAAATAATATTATAGCAGAGATAACACCAGGAGGCAGTTCAGATGAAAACTCGCACACACACGAGCTTTTAAATCTCTGTACCAAATTCACCTTAAAATAGCAATAGCATACAAGACTGGAGAATACATTGGACCTCATCTTCACTAACAATGATGATATGACACGAAATATTACCATATCAAAAACAATATACTCAGATCACAACATAATAGAGGTTCAGACATGTATGTATGAGGCCCCAGACCGACAAAATGTGATCAGTCACGAGGGACTCTTCACCAAATTCAACTTCAATAAAAAAACCAGGTTCTAAATTATATAAACTCGGAAGATAGCCTAAGCAACACGGATCGAGACCTATGTGTAGAACAGATTAACTCTGTGGCACTCGAGGTATGCTCAAGGCTATTCCTTTAAGGAAAAGGAGAAGATGTAAAATAGAAAGAGAAAGGCGCTCCCTATACAGGCGAAGGCAAAGAATAACAGAGACCAATATATCTGTAATACGAAGGGAGACACTGGTCAGAGAAACAACAAACATCGAACTAAAGCTAAAGGAATCTTACAGGAGTCAACAAACGTGGGAAAAACTAAAAGCCATAAATGAAATTGAGAGACACAGAACTTATTTCTTTTCTTATGCCAAATCGAAGTCGAGAACAACATCCAGTATTGGGCCCCTAGTTAGACGAGATGGGTCCTACACAGATGACAGCAAGGAAATGCGCATAGTTCAGACTTAGTTCAGACTTAGTGATTTTTGCATAGTTCAGACTTAAGTGATTTTTGACGTTTTGCTGAGGTTGTGTCGTACTGACACTCTAAGTCAACCCAGGTCCCATGCTGAAGCTTCTGACCTATTTTGTGGCATCTATGTACCGTCGTAGTCGGGGATTTGATTATGCTGAACTTAGATTCAGTATTAAGGGAGTTTTAACACTTTTATGGAGGATCTGCTGATGGTCCCCAGTTAGGGTCACTATTTTGTCTCCTTGTTCCTGACGCTGTGCCGGTGCTTATTAGATTATTGCTGTTGGCAAATGATTCGTCATTTTGTTCAAGCAAGCTGTTTTGATTGCCTGGTTGGTCAAGAAGATTATTTGAGGACTAGTGTCAGTCATCTTATAAGTCTAAGTCTCGTCTCGTCTTACTGAGACATAACGAACAACTTTGAGCACATACACACATAAGAACATAAGAACATAAGAACGAAGGAACACTGCAGAAGGCCTACTGGCCCATGCGAGGCAGGTCCAAGTCTCCTACCGGTTTAAGCCAAAGCACCCAACCTAGTCAGGTCAGGTCACATTGACTTAAGGGAGGAACACGGCAACCGACCTGTTAGCACAAGCTATCAGGTCTAACTCACACCCACCCACATCTACTCATGTATTTATCCAACCTATTTTTAAAGCTACACAACGTTCTGGCCTCTATAACGGTACTTGGGAGTTTGTTCCACTCATCCACAACTCTATTACCAAACCAGTACTTTCCTATATCCTTCCTGAATCTGAATTTTTCCAACTTAAAACCATTGCTGCGAGTCCTGTCTAGGCTAGATATTTTCAGCACACTATTTACATCCCCTTTATTTATTCCTGTCTTCCATTTATACACCTCAATCATATCCCCCCTAATTCTACGCTTGTATATGCTAGTATTATTTTTTATAAATGATGATAACGTACCAGACGGTACTTAGAGAGTCGTACTGTTAGGAAATGTGCCTTCAGCACTATACTATTATATGTACAATTTACTTATGCACTGCAAGAGAAGCGTGGGAGTTTACTATATCCTAAATTATATCGAATTCATTTACTTTGATTTCGTCCACCTAGACAACTTTGTTAATCAACTTCTCAATTTTTATTTCGCAGTTGCAATTCTAAAGCATTATTAAAATTTATTATAATTTTAAAGGATAACTGGACCAGAATACTTCCTGACAACCTGTTACAAAAACCAGAAACATGCTAAATGGTGGAGGGAGAGACCTTTTAGTATTCTCTGGAGATGTCTATACCTCATAAATATCGCCTTGTTGTAACATCTAGTGATTCACTATTGTGGTAAATTAGACACATGTGCAACACTTGGGTATCTTTATTGAGGAAACGTTTCGCCACACAGTGGCTTCATCAGTCCATACAAAGGAGAATGGTGAAGAACAGGAGGAGTTTGAGGTAATCAGTCCTTCAGCCTTGAGTTGCTGTAATCAGTCCATCAATCTTGAAAAGGATACAACATATGTGCGAAGTGGCTTATATACCGTAGGCAGGAGAGGTGCAGCAGTCGCAGGTGGTATCACATTTGTCCATTGTGGAAGTAGGTCATGCCCAAGGGTTAGGCAAGTGAAGAATTCCCTGTATAAAGATCCCAAGATGTTGCTGTGTCAGACAAGAGTGTAGATGAATGGTTCAGAAAACCGACAAGTTAATAAATTAGACACATGTGCAACACTTTAGTATCTTTAATAAGGAAACCTTGCCTAACCATTGGGCGTGACCTACTTCCACATTGGTCAAATGTGACACCACCTACGACTGCTGCACCTCTCCTGCCTACGGTATATAAGCTACTTCTTCGCACTTTTGCTGCATTCTTTTCAAGATTGATGGATTGATTACATCGACTCAAGGCTGAGGGACTGATTACCTCAAACTTCTTCTGGTTTTCAACATTCTCCTTTGTATGGACTGATGAAGCCACTGTGTAGCGAAACGTTTTCCTCAATAAAGATACCCAAGTGTTGCACATGTGTCTAATTTATCAACTTGTCGGTTCTTTAAACCATTCATTTACATTCACTATTGTGCTTCACTAACTCTGGTGCTGCACTAACTCTAGTGCTGCACTAACTCTAGTGCTGCACTAACTCTAGTGCTGCACTAACTCTAGTGCTGCACTAACTCTAGTGCTGCACTAACTCTAGTGCTGCACTAACTCTAGTGCTGCACTAACTCTAGTGCTGCACTAACTCTAGTGCTGCACTAACTCTGGTGCTGCACTAACTCTAGTGCTGCACTAACTCTAATGCTGCACTAACTAGTGCTGCACTAACTCTAGTGCTACACTAACTCTAGTGCTACACTAACTCTAGTGCTGCACTAACTCTAGTGCTGCACTAACTCTAGTGCTACACTAACTCTAGTGCTGCACTAACTCTAGTGCTGCACTAACTCTAGTGCTGCACTAACTCTAGTGCTGCACTAACTCTAGTGCTGCACTAACTCTAGTGCTGCACTAACTCTAGTGCTGCACTAACTCTAGTGCTACACTAACTCTAGTGCTGCACTAACTCTAGTGCTGCACTAACTCTAGTGCTGCACTAACTCTAGTGCTACTCTAACTCTAGTGCTACACTAACTCTAGTGCTGCACTAACTCTAGGGCTGCACTAACTCTAGTGCTGCACTAAATCTAGTGCTGCACTAACTCTAGTGCTGCACTAAGTCTAGTGCTGCACTAATGCTAGTGCTACACTAAGTCTAGTGCTGCACTAACTCTAGTGCTGCACTATCTCTAGTGCTACTCTAACTCTAGTGCTGCACTAACTCTAGTGCTGCACTAACTCTAGTGCTGCACTAACTCTAGTGCTGCACTAACTCTAGTGCTACTCTAACTCTAGTGCTACACTAACTCTAGTGCTGCACTAACTCTAGGGCTGCACTAACTCTAGTGCTGCACTAAATCTAGTGCTGCACTAACTCTAGTGCTGCACTAAATCTAGTGCTGCACTAACTCTAGTGCTGCACTAAGTCTAGTGCTGCACTAATGCTAGTGCTACACTAAGTCTAGTGCTGCACTAACTCTAGTGCTGCACTAACTCTAGTGCTACACTAACCCTAGTGCTGCACTAACTCTAGTGCTGCACTAACTCTAGTGCTGCACTAACTCTAGTGCTACACTAACCCTAGTGCTGCACTAACTCTAGTGCTGCACTAACTCTAGTGCTACTCTAACGCTAGTGCTACAGTAACTCTAGTGCTGCACTAACTCTAGGGCTGCACTAACTCTAGTGCTGCACTAAATCTAGTGCTGCACTAACTCTAGTGCTGCACTAAGTCTAGTGCTGCACTAACGCTAGTGCTACACTAACTCTAGTGCTGCACTAACTCTAGTGCTGCACTATCTCTAGTGCTACTCTAACTCTAGTGCTGTACTAACTCTAGTGCTGCACTAACTCTAGTGCTACACTAACTCAAGTGCTACACTAACTCTAGTGCTGCACTAACTCTAGTGCTACACTAACTCTAGTGCTGCACTAACTCTAGTGCTGCACTAACTCTAGTGCTGCACTAACTCTAGTGCTGCACTAACTCTAGTGCTGCACTAACTCTAGTGCTGCACTAACTCTAGTGCTGCACTAACTCAAGTGCTACACTAACTCTAGTGCTACACTAACTCTAGTGCTGCACTAACTCTAGGGCTGCACTATCTCTAGTGCTGCACTAACTCTAGTGCTGCACTAACTCTAGTGCTGCACTAAGTCTAGTGCTGCACTAACTCTAGTGCTACACTAACTCTAGTGCTGCACTAATTCTAGTGCTGCACTAACTCTAGTGCTACTCTAACTCTATTGCTGCACTAACTCTAGTGCTGCACTAACTCTAGTGCTGCACTAACTCTAGTGCTGCACTAACTCTAGTGCTACACTAACTCTAGTGCTGCATTAACTCTAGTGCTACACTAACTCTAGTGCTGCACTAACTAGTGCTGCACTAACTCTAGTGCTGCACTAACTCTAGTGCTGCACTAACTCTAGTGCTGCACTAACTCTAGTGCTACACTAACTCTAGTGCTGCACTAACTCTAGTGCTGCACTAACTCTAGTGCTACACTAACTCTAGTGCTACACTAACTCTAGTGCTGCACTAGCTCTAGGGCTGCACTAACTCTAGTGCTGCACTAACTCTAGTGCTACACTAACTCTAGTGCTGCACTAAGTCTAGTGCTGCACTAACTCTAGTGCTACATTAACTCTAGTGCTGCACTAACTCTAGTGCTGCACTAACTCTAGTGCTGCACTAACTCTAGTGCTGCACTAACTCTAGTGCTGCACTAACTCTAGTGCTGCACTAAGTCTAGTGCTGCACTAACTCTAGTGCTACACTAACTCTAGTGCTGCACTAACTCTAGTGCTACATTAACTCTTGTGCCTCACTAACTCTAGTGCTGCACCAACTCTAGTGCTGCACTAACGTTAGTTGTGCACTAACTCTAGTACTTCACTAACTCTAGTGTTGCACTAACTCTAGTGCTGCACTAACTCTAGTGCTGCCCTAACTCTAGTGCTGCACTAACTCTAGTGCTGCACTAACTCTAGTGCTGCACTAACTCTAGTGTTGTACTAACTCTAGTGCTGCACTAACTCTAGTGCTGCCCTAACTCTAGTGCTGCACTAACTCCAGTGCTGCACTAACTCTAGTGCTTCACTAACTCTAGTGTTGCACTAACTCTAGTGCTGCACTAACTCTAGCGCTGCACTAACTCTAGTGTTGCACTAACTCTAGTGCTGCACTAACTCTAGTGCTGCACTAACTCTAGTGCTGCACTAACTCTAGTGCTACACTAACTCAAGTGCTACACTAACTCTAGTGCTGCACTAACTCTAGTGCTACACTAACTCTAGTGCTGCACTAACTCTAGTGCTGCACTAACTCTAGTGCTGCACTAACTCTAGTGCTGCACTAACTCTAGTGCTGCACTAACTCTAGTGCTGCACTAACTCTAGTGCTGCACTAACTCTAGTGTTACACTAACTCTAGAGCTACACTAACTCTAGGGCTGCACTAACTCTAGTGCTGCACTAACTCTAGTGCTGCACTAACTCTAGTGCTGCACTAAGTCTAGTGCTCCACTAACTCTAGTGCTACACTAACTCTAGTGCTGCAGTAATTCTAGTGCTGCACTAACTCTAGTGCTACTCTAACTCTAGTGCTGCACTAACTCTAGTGCTGCACTAACTCTAGTGCTGCACTAACTCTAGTGCTACACTAACTCTAGTGCTGCATTAACTCTAGTGCTACACTAACTCTAGTGCTGCACTAACTCTAGAGCTGCACTAACTCTAGTGCTGCACTAACTCTAGTGCTGCACTAACTCTAGTGCTGCACTAACTCTAGTGCTACACTAACTCTAGTGCTGCACTAACTCTAGTGCTGCACTAACTCTAGTGCTACACTAACTCTAGTGCTACACTAACTCTAGTGCTGCACTAGCTCTAGGGCTGCACTAACTCTAGTGCTGCACTAACTCTAGTGCTACACTAACTCTAGTGCTGCACTAAGTCTAGTGCTGCACTAGCTCTAGTGCTACACTAACTCTAGTGCTGCACTAACTCTAGTGCTGCACTAACTCTAGTGCTGCACTAACTCTAGTGCTGCACTAACTCTAGTGCTGCACTAAGTCTAGTGCTGCACTAACTCTAGTGCTACACTAACTCTAGTGCTGCACTAACTCTAGTGCTGCACTAACTCTAGTGCTGCACTAACTCTAGTGCTGCACTAACTCTAGTGCTGCACTAACTCTAGTGCTGCACTAAGTCTAGTGCTGCACTAACTCTAGTGCTACACTAACTCTAGTGCTGCACTAACTCTAGTGCTACATTAACTCTTGTGCCTCACTAACTCTAGTGCTGCACCAACTCTAGTGCTGCACTAACGTTAGTTGTGCACTAACTCTAGTACTTCACTAACTCTAGTGCTGCACTAACTCTAGTGCTGCACTAACTCTAGTGCTGCCCTAACTCTAGTGCTGCACTAACTCTAGTGCTGCACTAACTCTAGTGCTGCACTAACTCTAGTGTTGTACTAACTCTAGTGCTGCACTAACTCTAGTGCTGCCCTAACTCTAGTGCTGCACTAACTCCAGGGCTGCACTAACTCTAGTGCTTCACTAACTCTAGTGTTGCACTAACTCTAGTGCTGCACTAACTCTAGCGCTGCACTAACTCTAGTGTTGCACTAACTCTAGTGCTGCACTAACTCTAGTGCTGCACTAACTCTAGTGCTGCACTAACTCTAGTGCTGCACTAACTCTAGTGCTGCACTAACTCTAGTGCTGCACTAACTCTAGTGCTGCCCTAACTCTAGTGCTGCACTAACTCTAGTGCTGCACTAACTCTAGTGTTGCACTAACTCTAGTGCTGCACTATAGTGCTGCACTAACTCTAGTGCTGCACTAACTCTAGTGTTGCACTAACTCTAGTGCTGCACTAACTCTAGTGCTGCACTAGCTCTAGTGCTGCACTAACTCTAGTGCTGCACTAACTAGTGTTGCACTAACTCTAGTGCTGCACTAACTCTAGTGCTGCACTAACTCTAGTGCTGCACTAACTCTAGTGTTGCACTAACTCTAGTGCTGCACTAACTCTAGTGCTTCACTAACTCTAGTGCTGCACTAACTCTAGTGCTGCACTAACTCTGGTGTTGCACTAACTCTTGTGTTGCACTAACTCTAGTGCTACATTAACTCTAGTGCTGTACTAACTCTTGTGCTGCACTAACTCTAGTGTTGCACTAACTCTAGTGCTGCACTAACTCTAGTGCTGCACTAACTCTAGTGCTGCACTAACTCTAGTGCTGCACTAACTCTAGTGCTGCACTATAGTGCTGCACTAACTCTAGTGCTACACTAACTCTAGTGTTGCACTAACTCTAGTGTTGCACTAACTCTAGTGCTGCACTAACTCTAGTGCTGCACTAGCTCTAGTGCTGCACTAACTCTAGTGCTGCACTAACTAGTGTTGCACTAACTCTAGTGCTGCACTAATTCTAGTGTTGCACTAACTCTAGTGCTGCACTAACTCTAGTGTTGCACTAACTCTAGTGCTGCACTAACTCTAGTGCTTCACTAACTCTAGTGCTGCACTAACTCTAGTGCTTCACTAACTCTAGTGCTGCACTAACTCTAGTGCTTCACAAACTCTAGTGCTGCACTAACTCTAGTGCTTCCCTAACTCTAGTGCTGCACTAACTCTAGTGCTGCACTAACTCTGGTGCTGCACTAAGTCTAGTGCTGCACTAACTCTAGTGTTGCACTAACTCTAGTGCTACACTAACTCTAGTGTTGCACTAACTCTAGTGCTGCACTAACTCTAGTGTTGCACTAACTCTAGTGCTGCACTAACTCTAGTGCTTCACTAACTCTAGTGCTGCACTAACTCTAGTGCTACACTAACTCTAGTGCTACACTAACTCTAGTGCTGCACTAACTCTAGTGCTGCACTAACTCTAGTGCTGCACTAACTCTAGTGTTGCACTAACTCTAGTGCTGCACTAACTCTAGTGTTGCACTAACTCTAGTGTTGCACTAACTCTAGTGCTGCACTAACTCTAGTGCTGCACTAACTCTAGTGCTGCACTAACTCTAGTGTTGCACTAACTCTAGTGCTGCACTAACTCTAGTGCTGCACTAACTCTAGTGTTGCACTAACTCTAGTGCTGCACTAACTCTAGTGCTGCACTAACTCTAGTGCTGCACTAACTCTAGTGCTGCACTAACTCTAGTGCTACACTAACTCTAGTGCTACACTAACTCTAGTGCTGCACTAACTCTAGTGTTGCACCAACTCTAGTGCTACATTAACTCTTGTGCTTCAGCAGTTACCAATTGGAACGACTGGATGAGGAGATGGTGGAGGCGGATCAGCAAGAAGCTTCACCCGAATGTGTGATGATGGGGGGGAAAGGAGAAGGGAGGGAGAGGGTGAGAGAGTGAGAGGGGCAAGGAAGAAGGGAGGGTAGGAGGGAGGGAAGGAGGGAGGGAGGGAGGGAGGGAGGGAGAGTATATGCAGGAGGTAGGAGGAACATTGCAGGTGCAGGTGGGGTGGAGGGTAAGACAGAGGAAGTTGTCTATTGCTCTCGTTTCACCTTCCTCAAGGGGAGCCAGGTACGACTCTCTTGGTATTGGGGAAGACATTCACACACACACACACACACACACACACACACACACACACACACACACACACACACACACACACACACACACACACACACACACACACACACATTCACACACACACACACACACCCGCACACACACTCACACACACACACACACACACACACACACACACACACACACACACACACACACACACACACACACACACACACACACACCCACACACACACACACACACTCACACACACACACACACACACACACACACACACACACACACACACACACACACACACACACACACACACACACACACACACACACACTGCAAGAAGGCGTTTGACACAGTTCCACACAAGAGATTGGTGCAAAAACTGGAGGACCAAGCAGGGATAACAGGGAAGGCACTACAATGGATCAGGGAATACTTGTCAGGAAGACAGCAGCGAGTCATGGTACGTGGCGAGGTGTCAGAGTGGGCACCTGTGACCAGCGGGGTCCCGCAGGGGTCAGTCCTAGGACCAGTGCTGTTTCTGGTATTTGTGAACGACATGACGGAAGGAATAGACTCTGAGGTGTCCCTGTTTGCAGATGACGTGAAGTTGATGAGAAGAATACACTCGATCGAAGACCAGGCAGAACTACAAAGGGATCTGGACAGGCTGCAGACCTGGTCCAGCAATTGGCTCCTGGAGTTCAATCCCACCAAGTGCAAAGTCATGAAGATTGGGGAAGGGCAAAGAAGGCCGCAGACGGAGTACAGTCTAGGGGGTCAGAGACTACAAACCTCACTCAAGGAAAAAGATCTTGGGGTGAGTATAACACCAGGCACATCTCCTGAAGCGCACATCAACCAAATAACTGCTGCAGCATATGGGCGCCTAGCAAACCTCAGAACAGCATTCCGACATCTTAATAAGGAATCGTTCAGGACCCTGTACACCGTATACGTTAGGCCCATATTGGAGTATGCGGCACCAGTTTGGAACCCACACCTAGCCAAGCACGTGTCATTTTTTTTTTTTTTTTTTTTTTTTTTTTTTTTTTTTAGCTACCTTAACTTGTGTATTTTATCCTGTCAATTTAAATCTAGTTATACTCTAATTCTTGTAAACAACTTATATAAGACCTTAGTGCAATTACAATTGAGAGTCTTGTGCCTTTTTTATAGTATTAGATTAAACTCAGTTGTACTATAGTCAATACCAAATCCATTATATTAGACCATAGTGCAATTACTAGTGAGAGACTGGTGCTATTTTTAATTTGTATTTTTATATTATTAGATTAAATCTAGTTGTACTATAGCTCATTCTAGCTCAAAACATAGACTCCACAAAAGTCATTATATTAGACCTTAGTGCAATTACAAGTGAGAGTCTTGTTCTATTTTAAATTTGTATTTTTATATTACTAGTTTATACCTAGTTGTACTTTAGTTCATTCCAGCACAACACATAGACAACATCAACTTCATTATGTGTAGTAGTGACTATACTCTATATGACCAAAATACTCTAGCTATATACTTATCCAAACTTCCCACCGCTACAGATATCAGTACTAAAACTCAACACACAACTCAGGATATAAATAACCATAATTTAAACCTAGAAGATGATTGATCACGTTGACCCTGATCTAAACCTCCATAATCTGACACCCAATCAAAACCTATTGGAAAGTAACTGCCTTTATTACACAGCATCACAAGCCAGCACTATCCTAAACAATGCTAAAAGTCTATCAGTACTTAACTACAACATCAGGTCCTTAAGCAAACACTATGATGACCTCCTGGCACTCCTTGAATCACTAAAGACACCCTTCTCCTGCATTATTCTTACTGAGACCTGGCTTAAGCAGGACACAATAGATATCTACCCTCTACCAGGATACACAGCAATTCACAACTGCAGACCAAACCAAGTTGGGGTGGTATTGCAATCTATTACTCTAACCAATTATCTTGTATTAGCACCACTTGCTTTAGTGATGAATATGGGGAATACATTTTTGCTAATTTTACTGTAAAAAACCTTAAGACACCTATAACAATCGGTGCCATTTACCGGACACCTCACACAAACATCCCAAATTTCAGGCGTTTGACACAGTACCACACAAGATATTAGTGCAAAAACTGGAGGACCAAGCAGGGATAACAGGGAAGGCACTACAATGGATCAGGGAATATTTGTCAGGAAGACAGCAGCGAGTAATGGTACGTGGCGAGGTGTCAGAGTGGGCACCTGTGACCAGCGCGGTCCCACAGGGGTCAGTCCTAGGACCAGTGCTGTTTCTGGTATTTGTGAACGACATGACAGAAGGAATAAACTCTGAGGTGTCACTGTTTGCAGATGACATGAAGTTGATGAGAAGAATTCATTCGATCGAAGACCAGGCAGAACTACAAAGTGATCTGGACAGGCTGCAGACCTGGTCCAGCAATTGGCTCCTGGAGTTCAATCCCACCAACGGCAAAGTCATGAAGATTGGGGAAGGGCAAAGAAGACCGCAGACGGAGTACAGTCTAGGGGGCCAGAGACTACAAACCTCACTCAAGGAAAAAGATCTTGGGGTGAGTATAACACCAGGCACATGTCCTGAAGCGCACATCAACCAAATAACTGTTGCAGCATATGGGCGCCTAGCAAACCTCAGAACAGCATTCCGAAATCTTAATAAGGAATTGTTCAGGACCCTGTACACCGTGTACGTTAGGCCCATATTGGAGTATGCGGCACCAGTTTGGAACCCACACCTAGCCAAGCATGTAAAGAAACTAGAGAAAGTGCAAAGGTTCGCCACAAGACTAGTCCCAGAGCTAAGAGGTATGTCCTACGAGGAGAGGTTAAGGGAAATCAACCTGACGACACTGGAGGACAGGAGAGATAGGGGGGACATGATAACGACTTACAAAATACTGAGAGGAATTGCCAAGGTGGACAAAGACAGGATGTTCCAGAGACTGGACACAGCAACAAGGGGAAACAGTTGGAAGCTGAAAACACAGATGAATCACAGGGATGTGATTCATCTGTGGAATAGTTTGGGAAGAGATGTAGTGGAGGCAAGATCCATACATAGCTTTAAGCAGAGGTAGGATAAAGCTCACGTTTCAGGGAGAGTGACCTAGTGGCGACCAGTGAAGAGGCGGGGCCAGGAGCATGGAATCGACCGCTGCAACCTCAACTAGGTGAGTACACACACACACACACACACACAAACACACACACACACACACACACAAACACACACACACACACACACACAAACACACAAACACACAAACACACACAAACAAACACACACACATACACACACACACACACACACACACACACACACACACACACACACACACATACACACATACACACATACACACACACACACACACACACACACATACACACACACAAACACACAAACACACACACATACAAACACACACACACACACACACACACACACACACATACACACATACACACATACACACACACACACACACACACACATACACACATACACACATACACACATACACACACACACACACACACACACACACACAAACACATACACATACACATACACACACACACACACACACACACACACACACACACACACTCACACACACACATACACACATACACACACACACACACACACACACACACACACACATACACACACACACACACACACACACACACATACACACATACACACACACACACATACACACACATACACACACACACACACACACACACACACACATACACACATACACACACACACACACACACACATACACACACACACACACACACACACATACACACACACACACACACACACACACACACACACACACACACACACACACACACACACACACACACACACACACACACATACACACACACACACACAAATTCTATGACATCAGTAAAAAATGAGGAAATGAGAAAAAATAATGAACATGAGAACGATGAGAAGGAAGATAAAAGTAGTAATAAGATGAGAAAAAAAGGAAGAATAAGCGGAGGAAAATAAAGGAATGAAGAATAAATAGAAGAAATAGAACGACATAGTTAAAAACAGAAAAGTGAGGAATGGATGAAGAAAAAGTCAAAATACCGGAAGAAAGAAGAAAGTAGTGAGAGGAGTGTGTGTACTCACCTATTTGTACTCACCTATTTGTGGTTGCAGGGGTCGATTCACAGCTCCTGGCCCCGCCTCTTCGCTGATTGCTACTAGGTCCTCTCTCTCCCTGCCCCATGAGCTCTATCATACCTCGCCTTAAAACTATGTATGGTTCCCGCCTCCACTACATCACTTTCTAGGCTATTCCATGGCCTGACTACTCTATGACTAAAGAAATACTTCCTAACATCCCTTTGATTCATCTGAGTCTTCAACTTCCAATTGTGACCTCTAGTGTCTGTGTCCCATCTCTGGAACATCCCGTCTTTGTCCACCTTGTCTATTCCGCGCAGTATTTTATATGTCGTTATCATGTCTCCCCTGACCCTCCTGGCCTCCAGTGTCGTCAGGCCGATTTCCCTCAACCTTTCTTCATAGGACAATCCCCGTACCTCTGGGACTAGTCTTGTTGCAAACCTTTGCACTTTCTCTAATTTCTTGACGTGCTTGACTAGGTGTGGATTCCAAACTGGTGCTGCATACTCCAGTATGGGCCTGACGTAGATGGTATACAGAGTCTTAAACGAATCCTTACTGAGGTATCGGAACGCTATCCGTAGGTTTGCCAGGCGCCCGTATGCTGCAGCAGTTATCTGATTGATGTGCGCCTCAGGAGTTATGCTCGGTGTTATACTCACCCCCAGATCTTTTTCCTTGATTGAGGTTTGCAGTCTTTGGCCATCTAAACTATATTGTGTCTGCGGTCTTCTTTGCCCTTCCCCAATCTTCATGACTTTGCATTTGGCAGGGTTAAACTCAAGGAGCCAGTTGCTGGACCAGGCTTGTAGCCTGTCCAGGTCTCTTTGTAGTCCTGCCTGATCCTCATCCGATTTGATTCTTCTCATTAACTTCACATCATCCGCAAACAAGGACACTTCTGAGTCTATCCCTTCCGTTATGTCGTTCACATATACCAAGAACAGCACAGGTCCTAGGACTGACCCCTGTGGAACCCCGCTTGTCACAGGTGCCCACTCTGACACCTCGTCGCGTACCATGACTCGTTGTTGCCTCCCTGTCAGGTATTCTCTGATCCATTGCAGTGCCTTTCCTGTTATGTGTGCCTGATCCTCTAGCTTTTACAGTAACCTCTTGTGAGGAACTGTGTCGAAGGCCTTCTTACAGTCCAAAAAAATGCAGTCGATCCACCCCTCTCTCTCTTGTCTTACTTCTGTCACCTAGTCTTATATAAAACTCTAGTAGGTTTGTGACACAGGATTTTCCCTCCCTGAAACCATGCTGGTTGTCAATTACACACTTGTTTCTTTCCAGGTGCTCCACCACTCTCCTCCTGATGATCTTCTCCATGACCTTGCATACTATACACGTTAGTGATACAGGTCTGTAGTTTAGTGCCTCATGTCTGTCTCCCTTTTTAAAAATTGGGACTACATTTGCCATCTTCCATACCTCGGGGAGTTGCCCAGTTTCAAATGATGTGTTGAAGATCTTTGTTAATGGCACACACAATATCTCTGCGCCCTCTTTAAGGACCCAGGGAGAGATGTTGTCTGGTCCCACCGCCTTTGAGGTGTCAAGTTTGCATAGCAGCTTCTTCACCTCCTCCTTGGTTATATGGTTATATGGTTATATGTGTGTGTGTATGTGTGTGTGTGTGTGTACTCGCCTAGTTGTACTCACCTAGTTGAGGTTGCAGGGGTCGAGTCCAAGTTCCTGTCCCCGCCTCTTCACTGATCGCTACTAGGTCACTCTCCCTGAACCGTGAGCTTTATCATACCTCTGCTTAAAGCTATGTATGGATCCTGCCTCCACTACGTCGCTTCCCAAACTATTCCACTTCCTGACTACTCTGTGGCTGAAGAAATACTTCCTAACATCCCTGTGATTCATCTGTGTCTTCAACTTCCAACTGTGTCCCCTTGTTGCTGTGTCCCATCTCTGGAACATCCTGTCTTTGTCCACCTTGTCAATTCCTCTCAGTATTTTGTATGTCGTTATCATGTCCCCCCTATCTCTCCTGTCCTCCAGTGTCGTCAGGTTGATTTCCCTTAACATCTCTTCGTAGGACATACCTCTTAGCTCTGGGACTAGTCTTGTTGCAAACCTTTGCACTTTCTCTAGTTTCTTTACGTGATTGGCTAGGTGTGGGTTCCAAACTGGTGCCGCATACTCCAATATGGGCCTAACGTACACGGTGTACAGGGTCCTGAAGAATTCCTTGTTAAGATGTTCTGAGGTTTGCTAGGCGCCCATATGCTGCAGCAGTTATTTGGTTGATGTGCGCTTCAGGAGATGTGCCTGGTGTTATACTCATCCCAAGATCTTTTTTCTTGAGTGAGGTTTGTAGTCTCTGGCCCCCTGGACTGTATTCCGTCTGCGGTCTTCTTTGCCCTTCCCCAATCTTCATGACTTTGCAGTTGGTGGGATTGAACTCCAGGAGCCAATTGCTGGACCAGGTCTGCAGCCTGTCCAGATCACTTTGTAGTTCTGCCTGGTCTTCGATCGAATGAATTCTTCTCATCAACTTCACGTCATCTGCAAACAGGGATACTTCGGAGTCTATTCCTTCTGTCATGTCGTTCACAAATACCAGAAACAGCACTGGTCCTAGGTCTGACCCCTGTGGGACACCGCTGGTCACAGGTGCCCACTCTGACACCTCGCCACGTACCATGACTCGCTGCTGTCTTTCTGACAAGTATTCCCTGATCCATTGTAGTGCGTTCCCTGTTATCCCTGCTAGGTCCTCCAGTTTTTGCACTAATCTCTTGTGTGGAACTGTGTCAAACGCCTTCTTGCAGTCCAAGAAAATGCAATGCACCCACCCACCCCTCTCTCTCTCTTGTCTTACTGCTGTCACCATGTCATAGAACTCCAGTAGGTTTGTGACACAGGATTTCCCGTCCCTGAAACCATGTTGGCTACTGTTGATGAGATCATTCCTTTCTAGGTGTTCCACCACTCTTCTCCTGATAATCTTCTCCATGACTTTGCATACTATACATGTTAGTGACACTGGTCTGTAGTTTAGTGCTTCATGTCTGTCTCCTTTTTTAAAGATTGGGACTACATTTGCTGTCTTCCATGCCTCAGGCAATCTCCCTGTTTCGATAGATGTATTGAATATTGTTGTTAGGGGTACACATAGCGCCTCTGCTCACTCTCTCAGGACCCATGGAGAGATGTTATCCGGCCCCATTGCCTTTGAGGTATCTAGCTCACTCAGAAGCCTCTTCACTTCTTCCTCGGTTGTGTGTACTGTGTCCAGCACTTGGTGGTGTACCCCACCTCTCCGTCTTTCTGGAGTCCCTTCTGTCTCCTCTGTGAACACTTCTTTGAATCTCTTGTTGAGTTCCTCACATATTTCACGGTCATTTCTTGTTGTCTCTCCTCCTTCCTTCCTTAGGCTGATTACCTGGTCCTTGACTGTTGTTTTCCTCCTGATGTGGCTGTATAACAGCTTCGGGTCAGATTTGGCTTTCGCTGCTATGTCGTTTTCATATTGTCGTTGGGCCTCCCTTCTTATCTGTGGAAATTCATTTCTGGCTCTACGACTGCTCTCCTTATTCTCCTGGGTCCTTTGCCTTCTATATTTCTTCCATTCCCTAGCACACTTGGTTTTTGCCTCCCTGCACCTTTGGGTAAACCATGGGCTCATCCTGGCTTTTTCATTATTCCTGTTACCCTTGGGTACAAACCTCTCCTCAACCTCTTTGCACATGGTTGTTACATGTGTGTACTCACCTATTTGTACTCACCTATTTGTG
>NC_091313.1:2553320-2573320 GCF_038502225.1 Cherax quadricarinatus | reverse complement strand
ACACATATGCAGTTTAATGTGATCCTTTATTGACAACGTTTCGCCCACACAGTGGGCTTTTTCAAGTCACAAACAGATCTACCTGGGGTGGAAGGTACGCGAGTATTTATAGTCACGTATTTATACTCACGTACCTTCCACCCCAGGTAGATCTGTTTGTGACTTGAAAAAGCCCACTGTGTGGGCGAAACGTTGTCAATAAAGGATCACATTAAACTGCATATGTGTTTATGTTTCCATTGTGTCTGTATTTCATACCATTTATTTTCACCTTTATCCGGAGCATGTAAACACACTCGTAAAAGGCTACCTTCTCAACTAGTGAACCAGGTAGCTAAGGATGATTTACGGGACCCCATCGTCAAATCAACACCCAGGTTCAGCCAATCATATTGTGGAACTGGCAGTTGTGAAGGTGATGTGGACACCACTCACATTCTCACCCTTGTCATGTTCACCCAGCTGCTGGGTGAACACGGCTGTCCATTCTGTCTCCAGGCTGTGTCTTTGTCTTGGCTTTACCGTGTTGTACACAGACATTTCCATCTGTATATAGTGTACATACTTGTAAATACTTATAATCGCACTTGGTGAAGGAAAATATAATTCAGAGTCATTCAGCTGTGTTTGTTCTGCTCCTTGCTGCCCTGTACACCCAGGATAACAGGTATTATTGTTCCTGGGTTGTAGTAACCACAATCACCACTACTACCACCATCACCACAATCACCACTACACCCACCACCATCACTATCACAACGACCACCACCAATTCAACCACCACCACCAATTCAACCACCACCACTACTATCACCGCCACTACCATCACCACCAACACTACAACCACTACTGCTACTACTACCACCACTATTATTATCTTGTTTGTAGATGAATGGTTCAGAGAACCGACATGTTGATAAATTAGACACATGTGCAACTCTTGGGTATCTTTATTGAGGAAACGTTTCGCCACACAGTGGCTTCATCAGTCCATACAAAGCACTACCAACACCACTACAAAGACTACCACTACCACCACTATCACTACCACCACCACTACCAACACCACTACCACCATCATTACCACCACCTCTATCACCACCACTACCATCACTACCGCCACCACAACCATCACTACAATCACCACTACCATCACTACAATCACCATTACCATCACCACCACTATTACCACCACCATCACTATCACAACCACCACCACGACCACAATGCCGCAAGCACTACCACCACTACCATCACCATTACCACCACTTCTGCTACCACTACCACGACTAACATCAATACTACCACCACTAATGGATATAAATTAGACAAGTTTAGATTTAGAAAGAAAACATAGGAAAGTATTGGTTTGTAAATAGGATAGTTGATGAGTGGAACAGTCTGCCTAGTTGGGTTAATGAGGCTGGGACTTTGGCTAGTTTCAAATTTAGGTTGGATAAATATATGAGTGAGAGGGGTTGGATTTGAGTGGGAGTTGCAAATGAGTGGATAGAGTTATCAGAGCTTATTTCTTGGGTGGCATTGAAAATTGGGTTGGGCAAGTGTTTTTTAGTGGGATGGATTGTAAAGGACCTGCCTAGTATGGGCCAACAGGCCTGCTGCAGTGTTCTTATGTTCTTATGTTCACTACCACCACCACCAGCACTACCACCACCACTACCACTACCATCACCACAACTATCACTATTACTACCACCATCATTTCCACCAGCACCATCACTACCACCACTAATACCACCACTAATGCCACCACTACCACTACCATCACTACCACCACCACCACCACCACTAGCAACACCACGACCATTACCACTACCACCACTAACACTACCGCTACCACCGGTACCACCACCATCACCACCAACCACCCTCACAACTACCACCCCCACCACTAACACTCCCACCATTACCACTACCACTATGACCACCGCCACCACCACCACCATGACCACCACCTCCACCATGACCACCACCACTACCATGACCACCACCACCACCTCCACTACCATGACCACCACCACCACCACCACCACCTCCACCACCACCACCACCACCACCTCCACCACCATCACCACCACCATCACCAGTACTACCATTACCACCATTACCACCACCACCACCATGACCACTACCATGACCACCACCAGTACCACCATGACCACTACCACCACTGCAAGCTTGGACAGGCTGCGACAGCGTCCATTATTCTGTTACGGTAACCTGGACACCCTATTGACACGCTTATGGAGCCAGCACCAACAGCAGCAGCAACACCAGGAGCAGCAGCAGAAACGCCAGGAGCAGCACTGCAGCAGCAACAGCAGCAGTAGCAGCAGCGGCAGCAGTGTCAGCAGCGACAGCAGTAGCAGCAGCAGTAGCACCAAAACAGCAACAATAGCAGCCGCAGCAGCAGCAACAGCCACAACAGCAACAATAGCAGCAGCAGCAGCAGCATCAGCAGCAGCAGCAGCTGGCCAGGTGTGTTAGAGCAAGACCACATCCGGCAGACAGTAACATACGCTCCTCGTTAAGGCACTGGTGCTCAATACTCCTGTCTCCTCTCCATTGCTGGTATCGACAGAGTAATGGAGAGAATGAAAGCAAAGGCGAGTGTTTCTGCATTAGTTCCCGGCCAACTTGTGACGTTTAATGACCTTACCACTTTCATAGTCTCACATTCACAACAAGAATAAGGTCAAACACCTTTTACCAATTCAGTATTGGTGGCTACCAAGCACAGTAGTCGAACATAAAGGAATTCCAGGAAGCCGAGTTTGCCTCAGGACTGTTCTCTCAACTCCCTTCTCAGGTGTGTGTTGTACTCCGGCTGCTAGAGAGTCTGCTAGAGTACCTTGTCTCTTGTAGGTACAATTTCCAGTAGGGTTTCGTGTTTGGGGAAACAGGTCGAAGTATTTTCTTTGATATTCTTGTTTTCTACATAAATTGCTGGAGTGCTGTCAGGTAGAGATTGATGATGTTGCATCTGTATTCCTCTTGAAGCCAGGAGGCTCATTATCAACACCGAGTTAGGTGCAATGTTCAACATTCATTATTTACTCAGGTAGTTGGGCCATTCCGTTCCTATTTCTGTTCCTACTCCTCTTTGTTTCTTTATTCTCCTCACTTCTTCCTGTATCACACCTCTTATGGTCTTTGTGTAGTTAATGTTCTTTGTGTATCGCTCATGGATGACATTGCCCCTGTAACCTACTTTCAGACCTTTGATATCTTTATATGTTTCCTCTTGCATGTGTTTTCGCATTATCATTTACGTTTTTCTCTGGTATGTTATAAACCTTGGTAATAGATACCGACAAAGTGATCAAGGTTCAAGGACCGAAACATTGTCTAATAGATATGTCCTAGTGTTTGCTCAGTGTCTTTCTAAACCACGTTTTTTCCTATCTCGTTGCTTTCTACCAGCGCTGCGTAATCAATACATTTACCATTTATGCTGTACGATGTATTTCTCACCTGGTTTCTATGCACGCTTCCTTATTAATTGTCTATGCTGAGTATTATCTCATTTCAACTGCTTATGATGACTTAGTCATTTTTTTGTTGTGTTCTGTCTGTTGTGTTCTAATTATTACAGTAGTGATTGTCTAGGATGACACTCACATGACTGAGTCGTTATTATCCATGCTGACAACACTGACGCTCATTATTATCAGTACGGACAAGGATGAGTCAGTACGATCTAAGTTCGCAAGACTGAGTAATGCTAGCTATCAGACAAGACTGAGTAATACTAGCTATCAGACAAGACTGAGTAATGCTAGCTATCAGACAAGACTGAGTAATACTAGCTATCAGACAAGACTGAGTAATACTAGCTATCAGACAAGACTGAGTAATGCTAGCTATCAGACAAGACTGAGTAATGCTAGCTATCAGACAAGACTGAGTAATGCTAGCTATCAGACAAGACTGAGTAATGCTAGCTATCAGACAAGACTGAGTAATGCTAGCTATCAGACAAGACTGAGTAATGCTAGCTATCGGACAAGACTGAGTAATGCTAGCTATCAGACAAGACTGAGTAATGCTAGCTATCAGACAAGACTGAGTAATGCTAGCTATCGGACAAGACTGAGTAATGCTAGCTATCAGACAAGACTGAGTAATGCTAGCTATCGGACAAGACTGAGTAATGCTAGCTATCAGACAAGACTGAGTAATGCTAGCTATCAGACAAGACTGAGTAATGCTAGCTATCAGACAAGACTGAGTAATGCTAGCTATCAGACAAGACTGAATAATACTAGCTATCAGACAAGACTGAGTAATGCTAGCTATCAGACAAGACTGAGTAATGCTAGCTATCAGACAAGACTGAGTAATACTAGCTATCAGACAAGACTGAGTAATGCTAGCTATCAGACAAGACTGAGTAATGCTAGCTATCAGACAAGACTGAGTAATGCTAGCTATCAGACAAGACTGAGTAATGCTATCAGACAAGACTACCTGCCTGGAGTCTACCTGGAGGGCATTCCGGGGATCAACGCCCCCGCATCCCGGTCCACGACCAGGCCTCCCGGTGGATCAGGGCCTGATCAACGAGGCTGTTACTGCTGGCCGCACGAAATCCAACGTACGAACCACAGCCCGGCTGATCCGGCACCGTCTTTAGGTGTCTGTCCAGCTCCCTCTTTGAACACAACCAGGGGTCTACCGGTAATACCCCTTATTGCTGGTGGGAGGCTGTTGAACAGTCTTGGGCCCCTGACACTTATTGCATTTTCTCTTAGTGTACCAGTGACGTCCCTACTTTTCACTGGGGGTATGTTGCATCGCCTGCCAAGTCTTTTGCTTTCGTATGGAGTGATTGCTGTGTGCATATTAGGGACCAGTCCCTCTAAAATCTTCCAGGTGTAGATTATGATATATATCTCTCGCCTGCGCTCCAGTGAGTACAAGTCAAGTGCTTCCAGGTGCTCCCAGTAGTTAAGATGTTTGATGGAACTTATACGCGCAGTAAAGGTTCTCTGTACATTCTCTAGTTCTGCAATTTCACCTCTGTCTATGTCTGATATGAGAATAAGGAACAGGATAGGTGCGAGTACTGTGCCTTGTGGGACAGAGCTCTTCACTATGGCAGCATTTGATTTAACTCTGTTTACCACTACTCTTTGTGCGCGATTGGTTAGAAAGTTGAAGATCCATCTGCCTACTTTGCCAGTTATCCCTTTAGCACGCATTTTGTGTGCTATTATACCATGGTCGCACTTGTCAAAGGCTTTTGCAAAATCTGTGTATACTACATCCGCATTCTGTTTGTTTTCCAGTGCATCTAGGACCACATCATAGTGGTCTAGCAGTTGCGAAAGGCAGGAGCGACCTGCTTTGAAACCATGTTGCCCTGGGTTGTGCAATTTTTGGGAGTCCAGGTGGTTTGCTATCCTGCTTCTTAGAACTCTTTCAAAGATTTTATGATATGGGACGTTAAAACTATTGGTCTATAGTTCTAAGCTTTGCTGCCACCTTTATGGAGTGGGGCTATATCTGTTGTTTTTAGTGACTTTAGAATCTCGCCTGTGTCTGAGCTCCTTCTCCATAGCATACTTAGGGCCCGTGAGAGGGGTTTCTTGCAGTTCTTAATGAACACCAAGTTCCACGAGTCTGGGCCTGGGGCTGAGTGCATGGGCATGTCGTCGATGGCTTTCTCAAAGTCTAGTGGAGTTAGGGTTATGTCATAAATTTGGCATACATTGGCAGGGTTTTGAGGCTCATTCATGAAAAAATTGTTTGGGTTGTCTGTCTTTAGACTGGTTAGTGGCTCGCTGAACACTGAGTCATATTGCGATTTCAGTATCTCACTCATTTCTTTGCTATCGTCTGTTTAGGATCCGTCTTGTCTTAGCAGGGGCCCTATACTAGAAGTGGTTTTTGACTTGTTTTTGGCATATGAAATGAAATATTTCGAATTTCTTTCAATTTCACTAATCGCTTTTAGCTCCTCTTGTCTCTCCTGGATCCTTTATGAGTTCTTTAACTTCAGCTCAATATTTTCCACTTCCCTGGTTAACACTTCCTTCCGTGTATCAGATAATCTGGCATTCTTGAGAAGCTCAATGATTCTTCGTCTTCTCCTGTAGAGGGAGCGTCTCTCTCCAGTTTACTTCTTCTTTTCTTTTGTCTTATAGGAATATACCTTGAACATACTTCAGCTACCAGGAGGGTGATCTTTTCGAGGCATTGGTTCGGGTCTATGTAATTTAAGATATCCTCCCAGCATGTTTCATTTAGGCCATAGTTTACCTGATCCCAGATGATGTTCTTGTTGTTGAAGTTGAATTTGGTAAAGGTACCCTCATAACTGTATGCATCTTGCCGATCAGGACTCCTGGACTCCTGTGCATGCAAGTCTGGACCTCGATTAGATTATGATCAGAATTTGTTGTTTTTGATATTGTTATATTCCTTACCAGGTCCTCATTATTTGTGAAAATAAGGTCCAGTGTGTTCTCCAGTCTTGTTGGCTCCACTATTTGCTGACTTAGGGTGTGTTTGTTGAGGAAATTCAGCAGCTCCTGTGTGTGTGACCTTTCATCTGAGCTACCTCCAGGGATTATTTCTGCTGCAACATTATTTGCTATATTCTTCCATTTTGTGTGTCTTGGATTGAAGTTACCAAGCAGCAAGATGTTTGGGGATGGGGCTGGAAAGTTTTCCAGACAGGAGTCAATTTTTGATAGTTTTTCTTTGAAATGTTAGGAAGTTGTATCCAGTGGCTTATATACAAGTACAATGACTGACTAAGTTTTGGTTCTCGACTTTTATTGTCAGAACTTCAACTACATCATTTGTAGTGTTCAGTATCTCTGTGCAAATGAGCGACTCTTTGACATACAGGCCAACTTCCCCTTGTTGCCTGTTCTTTCTGTCGCATCCGAAAAGGTTGTATCCAGGTATCCATATTTCACTGTCAAAGACTGAGTAATACTATCAGACGAGACTGAGTAATGTTAGCTATCAGACAAGACTGAGTAACACTATACAGACAAGACTGAGTAACACTATACAGACAAGACTGAGTAACACTATACAGACAAGACTGAGTAACACTATACAGACAAGACTGAGTAACACTATACAGACAAGACTGAGTAACACTATACAGACAAGACTGAGTAACACTATACAGACAAGACTGAGTAACACTATCAGACAAGACTGAGTAACACTATACAGACAAGACTGAGTAACACTATACAGACAAGACTGAGTAACACTATACAGACAAGACTGAGTAACACTATACAGACAAGACTGAGTAACACTATACAGACAAGACTGAGTAACACTATACAGACAAGACTGAGTAACACTATACAGACAAGACTGAGTAACACTATACAGACAAGACTGAGTAACACTATACAGACAAGACTGAGTAACACTATACAGACAAGACTGAGTAACACTATACAGACAAGACTGAGTAACACTATACAGACAAGACTGAGTAACACTATACAGACAAGACTAAGTAACACTATACAGACAAGACTGAGTATCACTATCAGACAAGACTGAGTAACACTATACAGACAAGACTGAGTAACACTATACAGACAAGACTGAGTAACACTATACAGACAAGACTGAGTAACACTATACAGACAAGACTGAGTAACACTATACAGACAAGACTGAGTAACACTATACAGACAAGACTGAGTAACACTATACAGACAAGACTGAGTAACACTATACAGACAAGACTGAGTAACACTATACAGACAAGACTGAGTAACACTATACAGACAAGACTGAGTAACACTATACAGACAAGACTGAGTAACACTATACAGACAAGACTGAGTAACACTATACAGACAAGACTAAGTAACACTATACAGACAAGACTGAGTATCACTATCAGACAAGACTGAGTAACACTATACAGACAAGACTGAGTAACACTATACAGACAAGACTGAGTAACACTATACAGACAAGACTGAGTAACACTATACAGACAAGACTGAGTAACACTATACAGACAAGACTGAGTAACACTATACAGATAAGACTAAGTAACACTATACAGACAAGACTGAGTATCACTATCAGACAAGACTGAGTAACACTATACAGACAAGACTGAGTAACACTATACAGACAAGACTGAGTAACACTATACAGACAAGACTGAGTAACACTATACAGACAAGACTGAGTAACACTATACAGACAAGACTGAGTAACACTATACAGACAAGACTGAGTAACACTATACAGACAAGACTGAGTAACACTATACAGACAAGACTAAGTAACACTATACAGACAAGACTGAGTATCACTATCAGACAAGACTGAGTAACACTATACAGACAAGACTGAGTAACACTATACAGACAAGACTGAGTAACACTATACAGACAAGACTGAGTAACACTATACAGACAAGACTGAGTAACACTATACAGACAAGACTGAGTAACACTATACAGACAAGACTGAGTAACACTATACAGACAAGACTGAGTAACACTATACAGACAAGACTAAGTAACACTATCAGACAAGACTGAGTAACACTATACAGACAAGACTGAGTAACACTATACAGACAAGACTGAGTAACACTATACAGACAAGACTGAGTAACACTATACAGACAAGACTGAGTAACACTATACAGACAAGACTGAGTAACACTATACAGACAAGACTGAGTAACACTATACAGACAAGACTGAGTAACACTATACAGACAAGACTGAGTAACATTATACAGACAAGACTGAGTAACACTATACAGACAAGACTGAGTAACACTATACAGACAAGACTGAGTAACACTATACAGACAAGACTAAGTAACACTATCAGACAAGACTGAGTAACACTATACAGACAAGACTGAGTAACACTATACAGACAAGACTGAGTAACACTATACAGACAAGACTGAGTAACACTATACAGACAAGACTGAGTAACACTATACAGACAAGACTGAGTAACACTATACAGACAAGACTGAGTAACACTATACAGACAAGACTGAGTAACAATATACAGACAAGACTGAGTAACACTATACAGACAAGACTGAGTAACACTATACAGACAAGACTGAGTAACACTATACAGACAAGACTGAGTAACACTATACAGACAAGACTGAGTAACACTATACAGACAAGACTGAGTAACACTATACAGACAAGACTGAGTAACACTATACAGACAAGACTAAGTAACACTATACAGACAAGACTGAGTATCACTATCAGACAAGACTGAGTAACACTATACAGACAAGACTGAGTAACACTATACAGACAAGACTGAGTAACACTATACAGACAAGACTGAGTAACACTATACAGACAAGACTGAGTAACACTATACAGACAAGACTGAGTAACACTATCAGACAAGACTGAGTAACACTATACAGACAAGACTGAGTAACACTATACAGACAAGACTGAGTAACACTATCAGACAAGACTGAGTAACACTATACAGACAAGACTGAGTAACACTATACAGACAAGACTGAGTAACACTATACAGACAAGACTGAGTAACACTATCAGACAAGACTGAGTAACACTATACAGACAAGACTGAGTAACACTATACAGACAAGACTGAGTAACACTATCAGACAAGACTGAGTAACACTATACAGACAAGACTGAGTAACACTATACAGACAAGACTGAGTAACACTATCAGACAAGACTGAGTAACACTATACAGACAAGACTGAGTAACACTATACAGACAAGACTGAGTAACACTATACAGACAAGACTGAGTAACACTATACAGACAAGACTGAGTAACACTATACAGACAAGACTGAGTAACACTATACAGACAAGACTGAGTAACACTATACAGACAAGACTGAGTAACACTATACAGACAAGACTGAGTAACACTATACAGACAAGACTGAGTAACACTATACAGACAAGACTGAGTAACACTATACAGACAAGACTGAGTAACACTATACAGACAAGACTGAGTAACACTATACAGACAAGACTGAGTAACACTATCAGACAAGACTGAGTAACAATATACAGACAAGACTGAGTAACACTATACAGACAAGACTGAGTAACACTATACAGACAAGACTGAGTAACACTATACAGACAAGACTGAGTAACACTATACAGACAAGACTGAGTAACACTATACAGACAAGACTGAGTAACACTATACAGACAAGACTGAGTAACACTATACAGACAAGACTGAGTAACACCATACAGACAAGACTGAGTAACACTATCAGACAAGACTGAGTAACAATATACAGACAAGACTGAGTAACACTATACAGACAAGACTGAGTAACACTATCAGACAAGACTGAGTAACAATATACAGACAAGACTGAGTAACACTATACAGACAAGACTGAGTAACACTATACAGACAAGACTGAGTAACACTATACAGACAAGACTGAGTAACACTATACAGACAAGACTGAGTAACACTATCAGACAAGACTGAGTAACAATATACAGACAAGACTGAGTAACACTATACAGACAAGACTGAGTAACACTATACAGACAAGACTGAGTAACACTATACAGACAAGACTGAGTAACACTATACAGACAAGACTGAGTAACACTATACAGACAAGACTGAGTAACACTATACAGACAAGACTGAGTAACACTATCAGACAAGACTGAGTAACAATATACAGACAAGACTGAGTAACACTATATAGACAAGACTGAGTAACACTATCAGACAAGACTGAGTAACAATATACAGACAAGACTGAGTAACACTATACAGACAAGACTGAGTAACACTATACAGACAAGACTGAGTAACACTATCAGACAAGACTGAGTAACACTATACAGACAAGACTGAGTAACACTATACAGACAAGACTGAGTAACACTATACAGACAAGACTGAGTAACACTATCAGACAAGACTGAGTAGCAATATACAGACAAGACTGAGTAACAATATACAGACAAGACTGAGTAACACTATCAGACAAGACTGAGTAACAATATACAGACAAGACTGAGTAACAATATACAGACAAGACTGAGTAACACTATACAGACAAGACTGAGTAACACTATACAGACAAGACTGAGTAACACTATACAGACAAGACTGAGTAACACTATCAGACAAGACTGAGTAACACTATACAGACAAGACTGAGTAACACTATACAGACAAGACTGAGTAACACTATACAGACAAGACTGAGTAACACTATCAGACAAGACTGAGTAACAATATACAGACAAGACTGAGTAACACTATCAGACAAGACTGAGTAACAATATACAGACAAGACTGAGTAACAATATACAGACAAGACTGAGTAACACTATACAGACAAGACTGAGTAACACTATACAGACAAGACTGAGTAACACTATACAGACAAGACTGAGTAACACTATCAGACAAGACTGAGTAACACTATACAGACAAGACTGAGTAACACTATACAGACAAGACTGAGTAACACTATACAGACAAGACTGAGTAACACTATCAGACAAGACTGAGTAACAATATACAGACAAGACTGAGTAACACTATCAGACAAGACTGAGTAACACTATACAGACAAGACTGAGTAACACTATACAGACAAGACTGAGTAACACTATACAGACAAGACTGAGTAACACTATCAGACAAGACTGAGTAACACTATACAGACAAGACTGAGTAACACTATACAGACAAGACTTAGTAACACTATACAGACAAGACTGAGTAACACTATACAGACAAGACTGAGTAACACTATACAGACAAGACTGAGTAACACTATACAGACAAGACTGAGTAACACTATACAGACAAGACTGAGTAACACTATCAGACAAGACTGAGTAACACTATACAGACAAGACTGAGTAACACTATACAGACAAGACTGAGTAACACTATACAGACAAGACTGAGTAACACTATACAGACAAGACTGAGTAACACTATACAGACAAGACTGAGTAACACTATACAGACAAGACTGAGTAACACTATACAGACAAGACTGAGTAACACTATACAGACAAGACTGAGTAACACTATACAGACAAGACTGAGTAACACTATACAGACAAGACTGAGTAACACTATACAGACAAGACTGAGTAACACTATACAGACAAGACTGAGTAACACTATACAGACAAGACTGAGTAACACTATACAGACAAGACTGAGTAACACTATACAGACAAGACTGAGTAACACTATACAGACAAGACTGAGTAACACTATACAGACAAGACTGAGTAACACTATACAGACAAGACTGAGTAACACTATACAGACAAGACTGAGTAACACTATACAGACAAGACTGAGTAACACTATACAGACAAGACTGAGTAACACTATACAGACAAGACTGAGTAACACTATACAGACAAGACTGAGTAACACTATACAGACAAGACTGAGTAACACTATACAGACAAGACTGAGTAACACTATACAGACAAGACTGAGTAACACTATACAGACAAGACTGAGTAACACTATACAGACAAGACTGAGTAACACTATACAGACAAGACTGAGTAACATTATACAGACAAGACTGAGTAACACTATACAGACAAGACTGAGTAACACTATACAGACAAGACTGAGTAACACTATACAGACAAGACTGAGTAACACTATACAGACAAGACTGAGTAACACTATACAGACAAGACTGAGTAACACTATACAGACAAGACTGAGTAACACTATACAGACAAGACTGAGTAACATTATACAGACAAGACTGAGTAACACTATACAGACAAGACTGAGTAACACTATACAGACAAGACTGAGTAACACTATACAGACAAGACTGAGTAACACTATACAGACAAGACTGAGTAACACTATACAGACAAGACTGAGTAACACTATACAGACAAGACTGAGTAACACTATACAGACAAGACTAAGTAACACTATACAGACAAGACTGAGTAACACTATACAGACAAGACTAAGTAACACTATACAGACAAGACTGAGTAACACTATACAGACAAGACTGGGTGGGAATCAGTCCAGACTTATTCCTTAAACTACCACAAATGTTATCAGTGTTCATGTAAAACTGTAATGCTCTGTATTTACTGCCTTGTAACACTGTATTTACTGTCTTGTAACACTGTATTTACTGTCTTGTAACACTGTATTTACTGTCTTGTAACACTGTATTTACTGTCTTGTAACACTGTATTTACTGCCTTGTAACACTGTATTTACTGTCTTGTAACACTGTATTTACTGTCTTGTAACACTGTATTTACTGTCTTGTAACACTGTATTTACTGTCTTGTAACACTGTATTTACTGCCTTGTAACACTGTATTTACTGTCTTGTAACACTGTATTTACTGCCTTGTAACACTGTATTTACTGTCTTGTAACACTGTATTTACTGCCTTGTAACACTGTATTTACTGTCTTGTAACACTGTATTTACTGCCTTGTAACACTGTATTTACTGCCTTGTAACACTGTATTTACTGTCTTGTAACACTGTATTTACTGTCTTGTAACACTGTATTTACTGCCTTGTAACACTGTATTTACTGTCTTGTAACACTGTATTTACTGCCTTGCAACACTGTATTTACTGTCTTGTAACACTGTATTTACTGCCTTGTAGCACTGTATTTACTGTCTTGTAACACTGTATTTACTGCCTTGTAACACTGTATTTACTGTCTTGTAACACTGTATTTACTGCCTTGTAACACTGTATTTACTGTCTTGTAACACTGTATTTACTGCCTTGCAACACTGTATTTACTGCCTTGTAACACTGTAATACACTGCATTCAGGGTCTCGAAATATTAATTCGCTATGACAGTAATTCGTTATAACATTAATCTTACTATACCGGTCAAGTTCATTGATATATACGTCCTTCTTAATTACCCATATATGCTTGGCGGTAATTACGTAATTTCGTGTGTGCATGTTTGTGTGTGTGTGTGTACACTTACCTATTTGTACTCACCTATTTGTGGTTGCAGGGGTCGAGACTCAGCTCCTGGCCCCGCTTCTTCACTGATCGCTACAAGGTCCTCTCTCTCCCTGCTCCATGAGCTTTATCATACCTCGTCTTAAAGTTATGTATGGTTCCTACCTCCACTACATCACCTTCCAGATTATTCCACTTCCTGACAACTCTGTGACTGAAGAAATACTTCTAACATCCCTTTGACTCATCTAAGTCTTCAACTTACAATTGGGAGACCTTGTTTCTGTGTCCCATCTCTGGAACATCCTGTCTCTGTCCATCTTATCTATTCCTCGGAATATTTTGTACGTCGTTATCATGTCTCCCATAACCCTCCTGTCCTTCAGTGTCGTCAGGCCGATTTCCCTCAACCTTTCTTCGTAGGACATTCCCCTTAGCTCTGGAACCAGCCTTGTTGCAGACCTTTGCACTTATCTAATTTCTTCACGTGCTTGACCAGGTATGGGCTGCAAACTGGTGCTGCATACTCCAGTATGGGCCTGACGTACACGGTGTGTGTGTGTGTGTGTGTGTGTGTGTGTGTGTGTGTGTGTGTGTGTGTGTGTGTGTGTGTGTGTGTGTGTGTGTGTGTGTGTGTGTGTATGTGTGTGTGTCTGTGTGTGTGTGTGTGTCTGTGTGTGTGTACTCACCTATTTGAGGTTGCAGGGGTCGAGTGTTACAAAAAACGCGATTCTAAAAGCTTAGAGATCTGCAGTGAATACTAGAAAGGACTGCCCTTCTAGCATCCAGCCTGTTACTGAGTTTTCGTAACAAGTAGTCAGTATCCTTGTCCATTATCCATTAGAATTCAGTATGATTCAATAGTGCTTCAGGATTACAACTGGTAGGCTACTAACTAGAGAAAATAAAATTTAATAAATTTATTAATTAAGTCTAGAGGTATATTATATTAAATTAAAATAATCACAATAATCAAAATAATAATAATCACTTCTCTCGTATACAATAGTATTGTGCTGAAAGCACATATCACATTTATAATTCTTAAGTACCGTCTGGTACATTAACATTTAATAAGATATTACAAATATGTACAAGTAAGTTTGTGTGTATGTGTGTAAGTGCTCTAAGTAGTTCGTTATGTCTCACGACTCGACTAGACTTAAACAAGTGACTGACAAAGTTCTTGACCAACTGGCAGTCAGAACAGTTTGCTTGAACAATAAAAGGAATGCTAAGCCCAATAGCAATATAACAAGCAACTGCGACACAGAGTCAGGAACAAGGAGATTATATAATGACACTAAGTAGGGACCATCAGCAGATCCTCCACAAAAGTCACAAAACTCCCATAATACTGAATCTAAGTTCAGCATAAGAAAATACCCGACTGTGACAATACACAGATACCAGTACAAGTTAGGTCAGAAGCTACAGCTCAGGACCTGAGTTACTCAGAGTGTCTATGCGACACACAGCCTCAGTACAATGTCGAAAATCACTAAGTCTATACAATGTTTTGTGAACAGAGTCTCCTGAACTAACAACAATAATAATGAGACAAGAGACGATCTTCCAACAAGAGCCAATGAGGGAGATTAAGGCACTTCATGTCTGGAATACGTCCAACCACCAAGAGAGTCTAGACCATACTGAATACTTCAGGCGAGGTGAGGACACCCCCCCTCGATCACGTGATAGCTCCGTGGACAGTTGCTGCCCAGCAGCAGAAGCCGGCAGGGAAACGAGCAAAGAACGATAATTACAGTAGTTAGACAATCAAGACTTGAACTATGAGCACATATGTTACATCCTACCTAACAAAATTTAACTAAGTCAAATAATAATATAAAGCAATATATTCACGATTTAGCTATTATCGCAAATATAAGCAGTATAAAATTATATGAAAAGGTAATATATATACATAATATATATTATATAAATTGTAACCCATTCAGGGGTTGCAACATCGAGTCCAAGCTCCTGGCCCCGCTTCTTCACTGGTCGCTACTAGGTCACTCTCCCTTAACCGTGAGCTTTATCGTACCTCTGCTTAAAGCTATGTATGGATCCTGCCTACACTACATCACTTCCCAAACTATTCCAGTTCCTAACTACTCTGTGGCTGAAGAAATACTTCCTAATATCCCTGTGATTCATCTGTGTCTTCAACATTCAACTGTGTCCCCTTGTTGCTGTGTCCCATCTCTGGAACATTCTGTCTTTGTCCACCTTGTCAATTCCTCTCAGTATTTTGTATGCCGTTATCATGTCCCCCCTATCTCTTCTGTCCTCCAGTGTCGTCAGTTTGATTTCCCTTAACTTCTCCTCGTAGGACACTCCCCTTAGCTCTGGGACTAGTCTTGTTGCAAACCTTTCCACTTTCTCTAGTTTCTTTACGTGCTTGGCTAGGTGTGAGTTCCAAACTTGTGCCGCATACTCCAATATGGGCCTAACGTACACGGTGTACAGGGTCCTGAACGATTCCTTATTAAGATGTCGGAATGCTGTTCTGAGGTTTGCTAGGCGCCTATATGCTGCAGCAGTTATTTGGTTGATGTGCGCCTCAGGAGATGTGCCTGGTGTTATACTCACCCCAAGATCTTTTTCCTTGAGTGAGGTTTGTAGTCTCTGGCCCCCTAGACTGTACTCCGTCTGCGGTCTTCTTTGCCCTTCCCCAATCTTCATGAATTTGCACTTGGTGGGGTTGAACTCCAGGAGCCAATTGCTGGACCAGGTCTGCAACCTGTCCAGATCCCTTTGTAGTTTTGCCTGGTCTTCGACCGAATGAATCCTTCTCATCAACTTCACGTCATCTGCAAACAGGGACACTTCGGAGTGTATTCCTTCCGTCATGTCGTTCACAAATACCAGAAACAGCACTGGTCCTAGGACTGACCCCTGTGGGACCCCGCTGGTCACAGGCGCCCACTCTGACACCTCGCCATGTACCATGACTCGCTGCTGTCTTCCTGACAAGTATTCCCTGATCCATTGTAGTGCGTTCCCTATTATCCCTGCCTGATCACCCAGTTTTTGCACTAATCTCTTGTGTGGATCTGTGTCAAACGCCTTCTTACAGTCCAAGAAAATGCAATCTACCAACCCCTTTCTCTCTCTCTCTTGTCTTACTGCTGTCACCCTGTCATAGAACTCCAGTAGGTTTGTGAGACAGGATTTCCCGTCCCTGAAACCATGTTGGCTGATGTTGATGATATCATTCCTTTCTAGGTGTTCCACCACTCTTCTAATAATCTTCTCCATGATTTTGCATACTATACATGTCAGTGACACTGGTCTGTAGTTTAGTGCTTCATGTCTGTCTCATGTTTTTTAAAAATTGGGACTATATTTGCTGTCTTCCATGCCTCAGGCAATCTCCCCGTTTCGATAGATGTGTTGAATATTGTTGTTAAGGGTACACAGTGCCTCTGCTCCTTCTCTCAGGACCCATGGAGAGATGTTATCCGGCCCCATTGCCTTTGAGGTATCTAGCTCACTCAAAAGCCTCTCACTTCTTCCTCGGTTGTGTGTACTGTGTCCAGCACTTGGCGTACCCCTCCTCTCGGTCTTTCTGTAGCCCCTTCTGTCTCCTCTGTGAACACTTCTTTGAATCTCATGTTGAGTTCCTCACATATTTCATGGTTATTACAACCCAGGAGTCCAAATGGCCTGTTATCCTGGGTGTAAAGGGAGCAAAATAAACACAGCAGAAAAGTTTTGACTTACATTATCCTTCAACAGTTTAGAACAGCAGTACGTACACTATATACACTATGTACAGTGATAGGTATTAGTGCACTCCACGGTAAGCAAGGCAGAATAGAAGCCACTAGAGAGCAGACCGTGCTTCAACCAGCTCTAGAATGGGAATGACAAGGGCAGACAGGAGAGTGGTACCCACATAACCTCTGCGATTGCCAAAACCATCTTCTTATTGGCTGGAACCTAGTTGCTGGTTGAACGACGGGGCCCAATCGTCAACCCTCAGTTACCTGGTTCGCTGGTTGGGGGAGATAGCCTGTGAATAAGGGTGTGTACTTGCGCCGAATAAAGGTTACGTACACTTTGCATGCCACAATGGTCGTTTCTTGTTGTCTCTCCTCCTTCCTTCCTTAGCCTGATTACCTGGTCCTTGACTGTTGTTTTCCTCCTGATGTGGCTGTATAACAGCTTCGGGTCAGATTTGGCTTTCGCTGCTATTTCGTTGTCGTTGGGCCTCCCTTCTTATCTGTGCATATTCATTTCTGGCTCTACGACTGCTTTCCTTATTCTCCTGGGTCCTTTGCCTTCTATATTTCTTCCATTCCCTAGCACACTTGGTTTTTACCTCCCTGCACCTTTGGGTGAACCATGGGCTCATCCTGGCTTTTTCATTATTCCTGTTTCCCTTGGGTACAAACCTCTTCTCAGCTTCCTTGTACATTGTTGTTACATATTCCATCATCTCATTTACTGGCTTCCCTTCCAGTTCTGTGTCCCACTGAACTCCGTTCAGGAAGTTCCTCATTCCCGTGTAGTCCCCTTTCTTGTAGTTTGGCTTCATTTGCCCGGGCCTGCCTGCTTCCCCTCCATTTGTAGCTCTTCTTTGTATTCGAAGCTTAAAACCACATGATCGCTGGCCCCAAGGGGTCTTTCATATGTGATGTCCTCAATATCTGCATTACTCAAGGTGAATACTAGGTCCAGTCTTGCTGGTTCATCTCTTCTCTCTCTCTTGTAGTGTTTCTTACGTGTTGGTACATGAAGTTTTCCAGTACCACCTCCATCATCTTAGCCCTCCATGTATCTTGGCCCCCATGTGGCTCCAAATTCTCCCAATCGATTTCCTTGTGGTTAAAGTCACCCATGATCAGTAGCTTTGCCCTGTACGCATGAGCCCTTCTGGCCACTGCAGCCAGTGTGTCAACCATCGCTCTATTGCTCTCATCATACTCTTGCCTTGGCCTCCTGCTGCTCTTTGGTGGGTTATACATCACTGCAATTACCACCTTAGGAACTCCAGACTGAATTGTTCCCGCTATGTAATGAGTGTTGCAACCCCTGAATGGTTGCAATATATATAATGTATATTATGATTATGAATATAATGTATATTATCTTTTCATATAATTTTATATTGCTTATATTTGCGATAATAGCTAAATCGTAAATGTATTGCTTTATATTGTTATTTGACTTAGCTTCCTTTGGTTAGGTAGGATGTAACATATTATGTGCTCAGTTCAAGTCTTGATTGTCTAACTACTGTAATTATCGCTTGTGGCTCGTTAGACTGCCGGCTTCTGTTTCTGAGCTGCAGCTGTCCACGGAGCTATCACGTGATCGAGGGGGGGGGTGTCCTCACCTCGCCTGAAGTATTCAGTCTGGACTAGACTCGCTTGGTGGTTGGACGTATTCCAGACAAAGTGCCTAAATCTCCCTTATAGGCCCTTGTTGGAAGACCGTCTCTTGTCTCATTATTGTTAGTTCTGTAGAACTCTGTTCACAGAACATTTTATAGAATTAGTGATTTTCGACATTGTACTGAGGTTGTGTGTCGCATAGACAATCTGAGCAACTCAGGTCCTGAGCTGTAGCTTCTGACCTAACTTGTACTGGCATCTGTGTATTGTCACAGTCGGGTATTTTCTTATGCTGAACTTAGATTCAGTAGTATGGGAGTTTTGTGACTTTTGTGGAGGATCTGCTGATGGTCCCTACTTAGTGTCATTATATTATCTCCTTGTTCCTGATTGTGTCGCAGTTGCTTGTTATATTACTATTGGGCTTAGCATTCTTTTTATTGTTCAAGCAGACTGTTCTGATTGCCAGTTGGTCAAGAACTTAGTTTATTTGAGGACTTTGTCAGTCACTTGTTTAAGTCTAGTCGAGTCGTGAGACAACGAACTTCTTAGAGCACTTACACACATACACAAACTTACTTGTACATATTTGTAATATCTTATTAAATGTTAATGTACCAGACGGTACTTAAGA
>NC_091313.1:2528320-2548320 GCF_038502225.1 Cherax quadricarinatus | reverse complement strand
TGCATATATATATGCATATATATATGCATATATATATGCATATATATATGCATATATATATATATATATATATATATATATATATATATATATATATATATATATATATATATATATATATATATATATATATATATATATATATACATATATATATATATGCATATATATATGCATATATATATGCATATATATATATGCGTATATGTATATGCATATATATATATATATATATATATATATATATATATATATATATATATATATATATATATATATATATATATATATATATATCAGTATGACAGTTTTCTGAACACTATACATGCTGCTCAAAGAGCGTTTATCCCATATAAAGAAATTAGATCAAATAGAAATGACCCAAAATGGATTAATAATAGGCTCAAATATCTACTAGGGCATAAGAAAGGAATTTATAGGCGTATCAAAAGAGGTGAGGGTCATATTATGAATCAGTATATTGACATTAAGAGGGACATTAAAAAGGGGATAAGACAATCTAAAAGGGACTATGAAATTAAAGTTGCTAGGGATTCTAAAACTAACCCAAAAAGTTTTTTCCAGGTCTATAGAACAAAAGTTAGAGATAAGATAGATCCCCTTAAAAATAACTATGGGCACCTTACTGACAAAGAGAATGAAATGTGCTCGATTTTTAATAATTATTTTCTCTCAGTTTTTACACAGGAAGACACTAACAATATTCCAGTAATTAATTTTTATAGTGGGCTAGAAGATAAATTATGTAACATCACAGTCACTAGTGAAATGGTTGTGAAGCAGATAGACCGACTGAAGCAAAATAAGTCGCCGGGTCCTGATGAGGTTTTTTCAAGGGTTCTTAAGGAATGCAAAATGGAACTCTGTGAACCATTAACTAATATTTTTAATTTATCTCTTCAAACAGGTGTAGTGTCTGATATGTGGAAGATGGCTAATGTAATTCCTATTTTTAAAACAGGGGACAAGTCGTTACCGTCAAATTACCGCCCAATAAGCCTGACCTCAATTGTAGGCAAATTACTAGAGTCAATTATAGCTGAGATTCTAAGAAGCCATCTCGATAAGCATAGCTTGATTAATGATACTCAGCATGGATTCACAAGAGGCCGCTCTTGTCTAACTAATTTATTAACTTTCTTCAGTAAAGCTTTTGAGGCTGTTGATCACGATAAAGAATTTGATATTATTTACTTAGATTTTAGTAAGGCTTTTGATAGAGTTCCGCACCAAAGACTGTTAAAGAAAGTGGCAGCTCATAGCATTGGGGGAAAAGTGCTCTCGTGGATCGAGTCATGGCTCACTGACAGGAAGCAGAGAGTGTCCATAAATGGGGTTAAATCCGAGTGGGGATCTGTAACAAGTGGCGTTCCGCAGGGATCAGTCTTGGGCCCGTTGTTGTTTATAATATATATCAATGATCTTGATGAGGGTATTACTAGTGATATGAGCAAATTCGCCGATGACACAAAGATAGGTAGGATAATTGATTCAAACGTAGATGTTATGGAACTTCAGGAGGATTTAAACAAACTCTATTCTTGGTCAGAAAAGTGGCAGATGCAGTTCAATGTAGATAAATGCAAGGTTCTGAAGCTCGGGAGTGCCCATAACCCTAGTACTTATAAGTTAAATGATGTAAAACTTAGCCATACAGATTGCGAAAAGGACTTGGGGGTTATGGTGAGCAGCAACCTTAAACCAAGACAGCAATGCCTAAGCGTACGTAATAAGGCAAATAGATTACTGGGATTTATATCAAGAAGTGTAAGCAACAGAAGTCCAGAGGTCATACTGCAGCTTTATACATCATTAGTAAGGCCTCACCTAGATTATGCAGCTCAGTTCTGGTCTCCATATTACAGAATGGACATAAATTCGTTAGAAAACATTCAGCGTAGGATGACTAAATTAATACATAGCATTAGAAATCTTCCTTATGAAGAAAGATTGAAGACTCTTAAGTTACATTCATTTGTTAGACGAAGAATGAGGGGAGACCTGATCGAAGTGTATAAGTGGAAGATAGGTATTAATAAAGGGGATATTAATAAGGTCTTGAGGATGTCTCTCCAAGAGAGAACCCGCAGTAATGGATTTAAATTAGATAAGTTTAGATTTAGAAAGGACATAGGAAAGTATTGGTTTGGAAATAGGGTAGTTGATGAGTGGAACAGTCTACCTAGTTGGGTTATTGAGGCTGGGACTTTGGGTAGTTTCAAATTTAGGTTGGATAAGTACATGAGTACAGACTACGGAACAATGCTCTTCTCCAGACTGAGGGACTGACCACCTCAAAACTTTAAGGGTGATGGACTGATTACATCGTCTTCAAGTCTCTTCTGCTTCTATCAACTTTTCTGTACTCGACTGAAAAAGCCTACTGTGTAGACGAAACGTTTCGAAATAAAGATACCTAACTGTTGCATATGTGTCTTACCTAACAACCTGTCTGTATTTTATACCATTTTAATGTTCAATCTATAGTGGGCAAGTTACTAGAATCAATTATAGCTGACATTATTAGAAGTCACCTTGAAGAGCATAACTTGATAAATGAATCTCAGCATGGATTCACGAGAGGTCGTTCCTACCTGACAAACTTGCTGACGTTCTTCAGTAGAACATTTGAGGCAGTAGACAGTGATAATGAATATGATATTGTTTGTGATGAATGGTTTGAAAAACCGACAACTGTCAGACACTGTCAGACACTGCAGCATCATGGGATCTTGTTACAAAGAATTCTTCAACACTTGTTCAACCTTTGGACGAAGACCTACTTCGACTAGTGGATGGTACCACTATGACCCCGCCTCCGCCTGCTTCACCTCACCTCACTTCAGTATATAAGCCACGTCTACGGCCCTATGCTGTACATTCTACAAGATTGATGGACTGAACACATCGACTCCAGGCTGAGGGACTGATTACCTCATACTTCTCCTCTCCTTACGCCTTCCTCTTTGTATTGGACTGATGAAGCCACTGTGTGGCGAAACGTTTCCTGAATAAAGATTCCCATATGCTGCATAAGTGTCTCATGATATTGTTTATTTGGATTTTAGTAAAGCCTTCGATAGAGTACCTCACAGGAGACTCTTGAAAAAAGTGGCAGCTCATGGTTTTTTTTTTATTATCACACTGGCCGATTCCCACTAAAGGCAGGGTGGCCCGAAAAAGAAAAACTTTCACCATCATTCACTCAATCACTGTCTTGCCAGAAGGGTGCTTTACACTACAGTTTTTAAACTGCAACATTAACACCCCTCCTTCAGAGTGCAGGCACTGTACTTCCCATCTCCAGGACTCAAGTCCGGCCTGCCGGTTTCCCTGAATCCCTTCATAAATGTTACTTTGCTCACACTCCAACAGCACGTCAAGTATTAAAAACCATTTGTCTCCATTCACTCCTATCAAACACGCTCACGCATGCCTGCTGGAAGTCCAAGCCCCTCGCACACAAAACCTCCTTTACCCCCTCCCTCCAACCCTTCCTAGGCCGACCCCTACCCCGCCTTCCTTCCACTACAGACTGATACATTCTTGAAGTCATTCTGTTTCGCTCCATTCTCTCTACATGTCCGAACCACCTCAACAACCCTTCCTCAGCCCTCTGGACAACAGTTTTGGTAATCCTGCACCTCCTCCTAACTTCCAAACTACGAATTCTCTGCATTATATTCACACCACACATTGCCCTCAGACATGACATCTCCACTGCCTCCAGCCTTCTCCTCGCTGCAACATTCATCACCCACGCTTCACACCCATATAAGAGCGTTGGTAAAACTATACTCTCATACATTCCCCTCTTTGCCTCCAAGGACAAAGTTCTTTGTCTCCACAGACTCCTAAGTGCACCACTCACTCTTTTTCCCTCATCAATTCTATGATTCACCTCATCTTTCATAGACCCATCCGCTGACACGTCCACTCCCAAATATCTGAATACGTTCACCTCCTCCATACTCTCTCCCTCCAATCTGATATTCAATCTTTCATCACCTAATCTTTTTGTTATCCTCATAACCTTACTCTTTCCTGTATTCACCTTTAATTTTCTTCTTTTGCACACCCTACCAAATTCATCCACCAATCTCTGCAACTTCTCTTCAGAATCTCCCAAGAGCACAGTGTCATCAGCAAAGAGCAGCTGTGACAACTCCCACTTTGTGTGTGATTCTTTATCTTTTAACTCCACGCCTCTTGCCAAGACCCTCGCATTTACTTCTCTTACAACCCCATCTATAAATATATTAAACAACCACGGTGACATCACACATCCTTGTCTAAGGCCTACTTTTACTGGGAAAAAATTTCCCTCTTTCCTACATACTCTAACTTGAGCCTCACTATCCTCGTAAAAACTCTTCACTGCTTTCAGTAACCTACCTCCTACACCATACACTTGCAACATCTGCCACATTGCCCCCCTATCCACCCTGTCATACGCCTTTTCCAAATCCATAAATGCCACAAAGACCTCTTTAGCCTTATCTAAATACTGTTCACTTATATGTTTCACTGTAAACACCTGGTCCACACACCCCCTACCTTTCCTAAAGCCTCCTTGTTCATCTGCTATCCTATTCTCCGTCTTACTCTTAATTCTTTCAATTATAACTCTACCATACACTTTACCAGGTACACTCAACAGACTTATCCCCCTATAATTTTTGCACTCTCTTTTATCCCCTTTGCCTTTATACAAAGGAACTATGCATGCTCTCTGCCAATCCCTAGGTACCTTACCCTCTTCCATACATTTATTAAATAATTGCACCAACCACTCCAAAACTATATCCCCACCTGCTTTTAACATTTCTATCTTTATCCCATCAATCCCGGCTGCCTTACCCCCTTTCATTTTACCTACTGCCTCACGAACTTCCCCCACACTCACAACTGGCTCTTCCTCACTCCTACAAGATGTTATTCCTCCTTGCCCTATACACGAAATCACAGCTTCCCTATCTTCATCAACATTTAACAATTCCTCAAAATATTCCCTCCATCTTCCCAATACCTCTAACTCTCCATTTAATAACTCTCCTCTCCTATTTTTAACTGACAAATCCATTTGTTCTCTAGGCTTTCTTAACTTGTTAATCTCACTCCAAAACTTTTTCTTATTTTCAACAAAATTTGTTGATAACATCTCACCCACTCTCTCATTTGCTCTCTTTTTACATTGCTTCACCACTCTCTTAACTTCTCTCTTTTTCTCCATATACTCTTCCCTCCTTGCATCACTTCTACTTTGTAAAAACTTCTCATATGCTAACTTTTTCTCCCTTACTACTCTCTTTACATCATCATTCCACCAATCGCTCCTCTTCCCTCCTGCACCCACTTTCCTGTAACCACAAACTTCTGCTGAACACTCTAACACTACATTTTTAAACCTACCCCATACCTCTTCGACCCCATTGCCTATGCTCTCATTAGCCCATCTATCCTCCAATAGCTGTTTATATCTTACCCTACCTGCCTCCTCTTTTAGTTTATAAACCTTCACCTCTCTCTTCCCTGATGCTTCTATTCTCCTTGTATCCCATCTACCTTTTACTCTCAGTGTAGCTACAACTAGAAAGTGATCTGATATATCTGTGGCCCCTCTATAAACATGTACATCCTGAAGTCTACTCAACAGTCTTTTATCTACCAATACATAATCCAACAAACTACTGTCATTTCGCCCTACATCATATCGTGTATACTTATTTATCCTCTTTTTCTTAAAATATGTATTACCTATAACTAAACCCCTTTCTATACAAAGTTCAATCAAAGGGCTCCCATTATCATTTACACCTGGCACCCCAAACTTACCTACCACACCCTCTCTAAAAGTTTCTCCTACTTTAGCATTCAAGTCCCCTACCACAATTACTCTCTCACTTGGTTCAAAGGCTCCTATACATTCACTTAACATCTCCCAAAATCTCTCTCTCTCCTCTGCATTCCTCTCTTCTCCAGGTGCATACACGCTTATTATGACCCACTTCTCGCATCCAACCTTTACTTTAATCCACATAATTCTTGAATTTACACATTCATATTCTCTTTTCTCCTTCCATAACTGATCATTTAACATTACTGCTACCCCTTCCTTTGCTCTAACTCTCTCAGATACTCCAGATTTAATCCCATTTATTTCCCCCCACTGAAACTCTCCTACCCCCTTCAGCTTTGTTTCGCTTAGGGCCAGGACATCCAACTTCTTTTCATTCATAACATCAGCAATCATCTGTTTCTTGTCATCCGCACTACATCCACGCACATTTAAGCAACCCAGTTTTATAAAGTTTTTCTTCTTCTCTTTTTTAGTAATTGTATACAGGAGAAGGGGTTACTAGCCCATTGCTCCCGGCATTTTAGTCGCCTCATACGACACGCATGGCTTACGGAGGAAAGATTCTTTTCCACTTCCCCATGGACAATAGAAGAAATAAAAAAGAACAAGAGCTATTTAGAAAAAGGAGAAAAACCTAGATGTATGTATATATATATATGCATGTGCGTGTCTGTGAAGTGTGACCAAAGTGTAAGTAGGAGTAGCAAGATATCCCTGTTATCTTAGCGTGTTTATGAGACAGAAAAAGAAACCAGCAATCCTACCATCATGCAAAACAGTTACAGGTTTTTGTTTCACAGTCATCTGGCAGGACGGTAGTACTTCCCTGGGTGGTTGCTGTCTACCAACCTACTACTCATGGTATAGGAGGTAAAGTTCTAGCATGAAAAATGTCAGATGAAGTTTAATGTCGATAAGTGTAAGGTACTAGCCCTTGGTAATGAAAATAACCCTCGAAGCTATAATCTAGGTGAAGTAGAGCTTGATCATACAGAATGTGAAAAAGACTTGGGAGTCATGGTGAGCAGAAATCTAAAGCCAAGACAGCAGTGCCTTAGTGTGCGCAACAAGGCCAACAGATTACTTGGATTTATCTCAAGAAGTATAAGTAACAGAAGTCCAAAAGTTATTTTACAGCTCTATACAATCCTGTCAGACACTGCAACTTCTTGGGATCTTAATACTTGGGAATTCTTCACTTGCCTAACCCTTGGACACGACCTACTTCCACATTGGACAAATGTGACACCACCTACGACAGCTGCCCCTCAACTGTCTACGTATTGGACTGATGAAGCCACTGTGTGGCGAAACGTTTCCTGAATAAAGATTCCCATATGCTGCATAAGTGTCTCATGATATTGTTTATTTGGATTTTAGTAAAGCCTTCGATAGAGTACCTCACAGGAGACTCTTGAAAAAAGTGGCAGCTCATGGTATAGGAGGTAAAGTTCTAGCATGGATAGAGGCATGGCTTACCAATAGAAAGCAGAGAGTTACCATTAATGGAGTGAAATCTGAATGGGGATTAGTCACTAGTGGCGTTCCACAAGGATCAGTTTTAGGCCCTCTCTTGTTCATAATTTACATTAATGACCTTGATGAAGGGATTACTAGTGACATGAGTAAGTTTACTGATGATACAAAGATAGGCCGTATAATTCACTCTCAGGAGGATAGCAATGAACTCCAGGAGGATTTGGACAAATTAATGTCCTGGTCTGAAAAATGTCAGATGAAGTTCAATGTCGATAAGTGTTAGGTACTAGCCCTTGGTAATGAAAATAACCTTCGAAGCTATAATCTAGGTGAAGTAGAGCTTGATCATACAGAATGTGAAAAAGACTTGGGAGTCATGGTGAGCAGAAATCTAAAGCCAAGACAGCAGTGCCTTAGTGTGTGCAACAAGGCCAACAGATTACTTGGATTTATCTCAAGAAGTATAAGTAACAGAAGTCCAAAAGTTATTTTACAGCTCTATACATCACTAGTGAGGCCTCATTTAGATTATGCTGCTCAGTTTGGGTTCCCTTACTACAGGATGGATATAGACTCATTAGAGAACATACACAGAAGAATGACTAAAATGATTTACTGTGGATTTACTGTGGATTTACATTTACATAGGAAAGTATTGGTTTGGAAATAGGGTAGTTGATGAGTGGAACAGTCTACCTAGTTGGGTTATTGAGGCTAGGACTTTGGGTAGTTTCAAATTTAGGATGGATAAGTACATGAGTGGGAGGGGTTGGATTTGGTATGTAAGACACATAGGCAACAGTTAGGCAACTTTATTCCGAAACGTTTCGCCTACACAGTAGGCTTCTTCAGTCGAGTACAGAAAGTAGGCAGGAACAGTAGAGATGTGAAGACGATGTAATCAGTTCCTGACTATGGAACTGAACTTCTCCAGGCCGAGGGACTGACAACCTCAAATTCTACGACTTCAAGGGTGATGGACTGATTACATCGTCTTCACATCTCTACTGTTCCTGCCTACTTTCTGTATTCGACTGAAGAAGCCTACTGTGTAGGCGAAACGTTTCGGAATAAAGTTGCCTAACTGTTGCCTATGTGTCTTACCTACCAACTTTTCTGTACTCGACTGAAGAAGCCTACTGTGTAGGCGAAACGTTTCGAAATAAAGATACCTAACTGTTGCATATGTGTCTTACCTAACACTTAGAGCCTTAAATCTCCACTCTCTGGAGAGGCGTAGAATGAGGGGAGATATCATTGAAGTGTATAAGTGGATGGCGGGCATAAACAAGGGAGATATTAATAAAGTACTGAGGGTGTCGAACCAGGTAAGAACCAGAAATAATGGATTTAAGTTGGATAAATTTAGATTTAGAAAGGACATAGGTAAGTACTGGTTTTCTAACAGAGTTGTAGATGCGTGGAACAGTCTTCCCAGTGGGGTGATAGAGGCTAGGACCTTGGGTAGTGTAATAAAGTTGGTAGAATTACCGACAATATGTAAAGTAAAAGGATACCTACTGTTGCATATGTGTCTTACCTAACAAAGTAAAAGGACACAAGTGCAACTAATGTGACATTTATTGTGGCAACGTTTCGCTCTCCAGGAGCTTTATCAAGCTTGATAAAGCTCCTGGAGAGCGAAACGTTGCCACAATAAATGTCACATTAGTTGCACTTGTGTCCTTTGACCTTGGGTAGCTTTAAGAAGAGACTGGACAAATATATGAGTGGGAGGGGCTGGGTTCAGTCCATCACTCTACAAGAGTGATGGACTGAACACATCGATTCCAGGTTGAGGGACTGATTACCTCAAAACTTCTACTCTCCTTACCCCATTTCTACTTTGTATTGGACTGATGAAGCCACTGTGTGGCGAAACGTTTCTTCAATAAAGATTCCCATGTGTTGCATAAGTGTCTCAATTCTTCAACCTCTGGACTTCTGTTGCTTACACTTCTTGATATAAATCCCATTAATCTATTTGCCTTATTACGTATGCTTAGGCATTGCTGTCTTGGTTTAAGGTTGCTGCTCACCATAACCCCCAAGTCCTTTTCGCAATCTGTATGGCTAAGTTCTACATTATTTAACTTATAAGCGCTAGGGTTATGGACACTCCCGAGCTTCAGAACCTTGCATTTATCTACATTGAACTGCATCTGCCACTTTTCTGACCAAGAATAGAGTTTGTCTAAATCCTCCTGAAGTTCCATAACATCTACGTTTGAATCAATTATCCTACCTATCTTTGTGTCATCGGCGAATTTGCTCATATCACTAGTAATACCCTCATCAAGGTCATTGATAGATATTATAAACAACAACGGGCCTAAGACTGATCCCTGTGGTACGCCACTTGTTACAGATCCCCACTCGGATTTAACCCCATTTATGGACACTCTCTGCTTCCTGTCTGTAAGCCATGACTCGATCCACGAGAGCACTTTTCCCCCAATGCCATGAGCTGCCACTTTCTTTAACAGTCTTTGGTGTGGAACTCTATCAAAAGCCTTACTAAAACCTAAGTAAATAATATCAAATTCTTTATCGTGATCAACAGCCTCAAAAGCTTTACTGAAGAAAGTTAATAAATTAGTTAGACAAGAACGGCCTCTAGTGAATCCATGTTGAGTATCATTAATCAAGCTGTGCTTATGGAGATGGTTTCTTATAATCTCAGCTATAATTGACTCTAGTAATTTGCCTACAATTGAGGTCAGGCTTATTGGGCGGTAATTTGACGGTAACGACTTGTCCCCTGCTTTAAAAATAGGAATTACATTAGCCATCTTCCACATATCAGACACTACACCTGTTTGAAGAGATAAATTAAAAATATTAGTTAATGGTTCACAGAGTTCCATTTTGCATTTCTTAAGAACCCTTGAAAAAACCTCATCAGGACCCGGCGACTTATTTTGCTTCAGTCTGTCTATCTGCTTCACAACCATTTCACTAGTGACTGTGATGTTACATAATTTATCTTCTTCTAGCCCACTGTAAAAATTAATTACTGGAATATTGTTAGTGTCTTCCTGTGTAAAAAACGAGAGAAAATAATTATTTAAAATCGAGCACATTTCATTCTCTTTGTTGGTAAGATGCCCATAGTTATTTTTAAGGGGACCTATCTTATCTCTAACTTTTGTTCTATAGACCTGGAAAAAACTTTTTGGGTTAGTTTTAGAATCCCTAGCAACTTTAATTTCATAGTCCCTATTAGCTTTTCTTATCCTCTTTTTAATGTCCCTCTTAATGTCAATATACTGATTCATAAGATGTCCCTCACCTCTTTTGATACGCCTATAAATTCCCTTCTTATGCCCTAGTAGATATTTCAGCCAATTATTCATCCATTTTGGGTCATTTCTATTTTATCTAATTTCTTTATAGGGGATAAACGTTCTTTGAGCAGCATGTATAGTGTTCAGAAAACTGGCATATTGATAGCTCTCTTCGTTACCCCAGTCAACAGATGATAAGTGTTCTCTAAGCCCATCGTAATCTGCTAAGCGAAAATCTGGGACTGTTACTGAGTTATCCCTACTATCATACTTCCATTCAATGCTGAATGTAATTGATTTGTGGTCGCTAGCACCCAGTTCCTCTGAAATTTCTAAATTATTAACAAGGGATTCATTGTTTGCCAGAACTATGTCAAGCAGGTTATTACCCCTTGTAGGTTCTGTCACAGACTGCTTCAAAAAACAATCCTGAACTACTTCTAAGAAGTCGTATGATTCTAAATTCCCAGTCAAGAAATTCCAATCAATATGACTAAAGTCAAAGTCTCCTAGAATTACTACATTATCGTGCGTTGTGGCCTTAACAATTTCCTCCCATAGAAGTCTCCCTTGGTCCCTATCTAAGTTTGGGGGACGGTATATCACACCTAAAATAAATTTTTCATGCCCCTCTGAAAATTCTATCCAAACAGACTCTGTATGTGTTACTTCAGACTTAATACCCGCTTTTATGCAAGAGTTCAAGCGATCTCGGACATGCAATGCCACCCCACCCCCTTTCCCGATACTTCAATCTACTTGGAACAATTTAAAACTCTGAATGTGACATTCCGCAGGCATGTCCCAACTTTTTGAATTAAACCACGTCTCAGTTAAGGCAAATACATCAATGTTACCTGCACTAGCAACTAATCTCAACTCGTCCATCTTATTCCTAGCACTACGGCTATTAGCATAATAAACATTGAAAAACTCTCCTTTCTCTTTACCCTTCCTGCTCATTTCTGTTTTTCTACTAAACCTATTACTGTCCTTATCACCTAGTGTCACTAGCTTTTCAATATCTACCTCGTTCTGCTTATTACTAGTTCCCCTAGAAATCATAATATTACTACACTGGGACTTCGCTGTTTTCCTGTCAAAACCCATACCTCTAACTATTCCTAGTTTAAAGTCCTAACAGCTCCCTCCACTGCAGTTGCCAGTGCCCCCACCCCAGACCTAGATAAGTGAACCCCATCCCTGGCATACATGTCATTTCTGCCATAGAAGAGGTCCCAGTTGTCAATGAATGTTACCGCATTTTCCTTACAGTATTTGTCCAGCCAGTAATTGACACCAATTGCCCTGGACAACCATTCATTTCCAACTCCTCTCCTTGTCAAAATACCACATATGACAGGGTTCCCACCCTTCCTCCTAATTATTTCTATTGCTGACCTATACCTGCTAATCAGGTCTTCACTCCTACGTCTGCCAACATCGTTGCCTCCAGCACTGAGACAGATAAAAGGATTGTTCCCATTACCTCTCATGATGTCATCCAGACGGCTAACAATATCCTCCATCCCAGCCCCAGGAAAACAAACCCTTTGTCTCCTACTCCTGTCCTTCAAGCAAAACGCCCTATCCATATACCTAACTTGGCTATCCCCAACAACAACAATATTCTTACCTTCCTTGGTGTCGTTCGTCGTGACATTCCCAGTAGTCGACTCACATTCGTCGGGTAGCACTGAGAATGTATTAGATGTTTCCACAACAGTTTCCACAGCAGTCTCTTTCTTCTTCATCGTTTCTGGCTTTCCATTCGTCTTCTTGATCGTCAACTTCGTTCAATGCTGTCCAGCCACTGACCAGTTTCCCTTCTTGACCTGAGGACTCAAAACAGGAGGACTACTACCAATCTTCTTGTTTTCCTCGGTCAGTCGCCGAATCTCCATCTTCGCCATTAAGCTGTTGGTAAAGTTGCTCGAAGGAGGGCATCTTGGTTCAGTCCGTAGAGAGCACACTCGACATGTCCTCACTGAGCTAAGTACTGGGTTAGGCTAAAATAAATTGTTCGTGTTATATTAAGGTTAGGTAAGTTTTCTAAGTTCCTTTTGGTGCAAAATTAAAATTTTTTACATCAACGTTAATGAAAAAATATATCTTTAAACGTAAAAGAGAAAATTTTAGAAAGGACTTAATTTTAAATGAGTTCTTGCTAATTGACCAGTTTTACATATTCGGCACGACATATATATATATATATATATATATATATATATATATATATATATATATATATATATATATATATATATATATATATATATATATATATATATATATATATATATATATATATATATATATATATATATATATATACAAAATCCTTATTTCCACAAGTACATGTACAAAGTATACAGGTCTAGTTGACATTAATGACATACATCTTGTTTTGCAGAGCATTTCGGGCAAATTAGGTCAATTTTGTCCTAACGATGCGACCCAGACCAGTCGACTAACACCCAGGTACCCATTTTATACTGATGGGTGAACATGGACAGCAGGTGTCTGAGTGGAAACGTCCTAATGGTTCCTCACGTACCCTAGATCGATCCCGGGAGCTCAGTGTATGACCTGAGTGCGATAGCAATCAAGTTACGGGACACGTTGTGTATATTCACAGCTGAGGTCAGACCTGCCACACTCTGCCATACTGTCAATAAAAGTACTACTGTATTGTTGTGTTATTGTTTCCTATTATTAAATACATTATTCTTACCCAGAAAAAGTTCCATATTAATAATTTCATTCTATTTTTTAGTGACAACTCTCCCTACTCTCGCCACTACAAAACATACATAGTCCCGTTGTGTCCAGGATGAAGGAGGAGGAGGAGGAAGAGGTGGTGTGTGTGTGTGTGTGTGTGTGTGTGTGTGTGTGTGTGTGTGTGTGTGTGTGTGTGTGTGTGTGTGTGTGTGTGTGTGTGTGTGTGTACTCACCTAATTGTACTCACCTAATTGTGGTTGCAGGGATCGAGACTCAGCTCCTGGCCCCGCCTCTTCACTGATCGCTACTGGATCCTCTCTCTCTCTGCTTCCTGAGCTTTGTCATACCTCTTCTTAAAACTATGTATGGTTCCTGCCTCCACTACTTCACTTGCTAGGCTATTCCACTTGCTGACAACTCTATGACTGAAGAAATACTTCCTAACGTCCCTGTGACTAGTCTGAGTCTTCAGCTTCCAGTTGTGACCCCTTGTCCCTGTGTCCCCTCTCTGGAACATCCTATCTCTGTCCACCTTGTCTATTCCCCGCAGTATCTTGTATGTCGTTATCATGTCTCCCCTGAGCCTTCTGTCCTCCAGTGTCGTCAGTCCGATTTCCCTTAACCTTTCCTCGTACGACATTCCCTTGAGCTCTGGGACTAGCCTTGTTGCAAACCTTTGTACTTTCTCTAACTTCTTGACGTGCTTGACCAGGTGTGGGTTCCAGACTGGTGCTGCATACTCCAGTATGGGCCTAACATACACAGTGTACAGTGTCTTGAACGATTCCTTATTAAGGTATCGGAACGCTATTCTCAGGTTTGCCAGGCGCTCGTATGCTGCAGCGGTTATTTGGTTGATGTGTGCCTCCGGTGATGTGCTCGGTGTTATGGTCACCCCAAGGTCTTTCTCCCTGAGTGAGGTCTGTAGTCTTTGTCCACCTAGCCTATACTCTGTCTGCGGTCTTCTTTGCCCCTCCCCAATCTTCATGACTTTGCATTTGGCTGGATTGAATTCGAGAAGCCAGTTACTGGACCACATGTCCAGCCTCTCCAGGTCTCTTTCCAGTCCTGCCTCATCCTCGTCCGATTTAATTCTTCTCATCAACTTCACGTCATCTGCGAACAGGGACACTTCAGAGTCTATTCCTTCCATCATGTCGTTCACATATATCAAAAATAGCACTGGTCCTAGAACTGACCCCTGTGGGACCCCGCTCGTAACAGGCGCCCACTGTGATACCTCTTCACGTACCATGACTCGTTGCTGCCTCACTGTCAAGTATTCCCTTATCCATTGCAGTGCCCTTCCTTTTACGTGTGCCTGATCCTCCAACTTCTGCACTAATCTCTTGTGGGGAACTGTGTCAAAGGCCTTCCTGCAGTCTAGGAAAACGCAATCTACCCAACCCTCTCTCTCGTGTCTTACTTCTGTTACCTTGTCATAAAACTCCAGGAGGTTTGTGATACAAGATTTGCCTTCCATGAACCCATGCTGGTTTTCATTTATAATCTTGTTCCTTTCCAGGTGTTCGACCACTCTCCTCCTGATAATCTTCTCCATGACTTTGCACACAATACATGTCAGAGACACAGGTCTGTAGTTTAGTGCCTCGTTTCTGTTTCCTTTCTTAAATATGGGGACTACATTAGCTGTCTTCCATTTCTCAGGTAGTTGCCCAGTTTCAAGGGATGTGTTGAAGATTGTGGTTAGAGGCACACACAGCATCTCTGCTCCTTCTCTAAGGACCCATGGGGAGATGTTGTCTGGTCCCATCGCCTTTGAGGTGTCAAGGTCACTTAAGATCTTCTTCACCTCCTCCTCAGTTGTTCGTATGTCATCCAACACTTGTTGGTATATTCCCTCTTGATGTTCCCTTCTGTGCTGTCTTCCCACAGCCCTTCCTGTCTCTACTGTAAAAACTTCCTTAAATCTCCTGTTCAGCTCCTCACATACCTCCTGATCATTTCTTGTGAGTTCTCCACCTTCTGTCCTTAATCTGATCACCTGGTCTTTGACTGTTGTCTTCCTCCTGATGTGGCTATACAACAGTTTCGGGTCAGTCTTGATTCTCGATGCTATGTCATTTTCATACTGTCGCTGGGCCTCCCTCCTTACCTGTGCGTACTCATTCCTGGCTCTGCGACTGATCTCCCTATTTTCGTGTGTTCTCTGCCTTCTGTACTTTTTCCATTCTCTATTGCACTTTGTTTTTGCCTCCTTACACCGTCGGGTAAACCAGGGGCTTGTTCTGGTCTTCCCGTTGTTACTGTTGCCCTTGGGAATGAACCTTTCCACTGCCTCCTTGCATTTTGTTGCTACATATTCCATCATTTCATTTACTGGCTTTCCTGCCAGTTCTCTGTCCCACTGGACCTCCCGCAGGAAGTTCTTCAACCCTATGTAGTCCCCTCTTTTATAGTCAGGCTTTTCCCATTCTACTCCTGTTATTCTCTCCACTTGCAGCTCTACTATGTATTCAAAGCACAGAACCACGTGGTCGCTAGCTCCTAGGGGACTCTCATACTTGATGTCCTCAATGTCTGAGCTGCCCAGGGTGAACACAAGGTCCAATCTTGCTGGTTCATCCTCCCCTCTCACTCTGGTAGTGTCCTTAACATGTTGGTGCATGAGGTTTTCCAGCACCACGTCCAACATCCTGGCTCTCCATGTTTCGGGACCCCCATGTGGCTCCAGGTTTTCCCAGTCAATCTCCCTGTGGTTGAAATCCCCCATAACCAGCAACTTTGCTCTGCTGGAGTGAGCTCTTCTTGCCACCTCAGCAAGTGCATGTGTGTGTGTGTGTGTGTGTGTATGTGTGTGTATGTGTATGTGTGTGTGTGTGTGTGTGCGTGTGTCTGTGTGTGTGTGCGTGTGTGTACTCACCTAGTTCTACTCACCTAGTTGAGGTTGCAGGGGTCGAGTCCAAGCTCCTGGCCCCACCTCTTCACTGCTCGCTACTAGGTCACTCTCCCTGAACCGTGAGCTTTATCATACCTCTGCTTAAAGCTATGTATGTATCCTGCCTCCACTACATCGCTTCCCAAACTATTCCACTTACTGACTACTCTGTGGCTGAAGAAATACTTCCTAACATCCCTGTGATTCATCTGTGTCTTCAACTTCCAACTGTGTCCCCTTGTTGCTGTGTCCAGTCTCTGGAACATCCTGTCTTTGTCCACCTTGTCAATTCCTCTCAGTATTTTGTATGTCGTTATCATGTCCCCCCTATCTCTCCTGTCCTCCAGTGTCGTCAGGTTGACTTCCCTTAACCTCTCCTCGTAGGACATACCTTTTAGCTCTGGGACTAGTCTTGTTGCAAACCTTTGCACTTTCTCTAGTTTCTTTACGTGCTTGGCTAGGTGTGGGTTCCAAACTGGTGCCGCATACTCCAATATGAGCCTAACGTACACGGTGTACAGGGTCCTGTGTGTGTGTGTATGTGTGTGTGTGTGTGTGTGTGTGTGTGTGTGTGTGTGTGTGTGTGTATGTGTGTGTGTGTGTGTGTATGTGTGTGTGTGTGTGTGTGTGTATGTACTCACCTAGTTGTACTCACCTAGTTGAGGTTGCAGGGGTCGAGTCCAAGCTCCTGGCCCCGCCTCTTCACTGGTCGCCACTAGGTCACTCTCCCTGAACCATGAGCTTTATCGTGCCTCGGCTTAAAGCTGTGTATGGATCCTGCCTCCACTACATCGCTTCCCAAACTATTCCACTTCCTGACTACTCTGTGGCTGAAGAAATACTTCCTAACATCCTTTTGATTCATCTGTGTCTTCAGCTTCCAACTGTGTCCCCGTGTTGCTGTGTCCAGTCTCTGGAACATCCTGTCTTTGTCCACCATGTCAATTCCTCTCAGTATTTTGTAAGTCGTTATCATGTCCCCCCTATCTCTCCTGTCCTCCAGTGTCGTCAGGTTGATTTCCCTTAACCTCTCCTCATAGGACATACCTCTTAACTCTGGGACTAGTCTTGTTGCAAACCTTTGCACTTTCTCTAGTTTCTTTACATGCTTGGCTAGGTGTGGGTTCCAAACTGGTGCCGCATACTCTAATATGGGCCTAACGTACACGGTGTACAGGGTCCTGAACGATTCCTTATTAAGATGTCGGAATGCTGTTCTGAGGTTTGCCAGGCGCCCATATGCTGCGGCAGTTATTTGGTTGATGTGCGCTTCAGGAGATGTGCCTGGTGTTATACTCACCCCAAGATCTTTTTCCTTGAGTGATGTTTGTAGTCTCTGGCCCCCTAGACTGTACTCCGTCTGCGGTCTTCTTTGCCCTTCCCCAATCCTCATGACTTTGCAGTTGGTGGGATTGAACTCCAGGAGCCAGTTGTTGGACCAGGTCTGCAGCCTGTCCAGATCCCTTTGTAGTTCTGCCTGGTCTTCGATCGAATGAACTCTTCTTATCAACTTCACGTCATCTGCAAACAGGGACACCTCGGAGTTTATTCCTTCCGTCATGTCGTTCACAAATACCAGAAACAGCACTGGTCCTAGGACTGACCCCTGTGGGACCCCGCTGGTCACAGGTGCCCACTCTGACACCTCACCACGTACCATTACTCGCTGCTGTCTTCCTGACAAGTATTCCCTGATCCATTGCAGTGCCTTCCCTGTTATCCCTGCTTGGTCCTCCAGTTTTTGCACTAATCTCTTGTGTGGTACTGTGTCAAAAGCCTTCTTGCAGTCCAAGAAAATGCAATCCACCCACCCCTCTCTCTCTTGTCTTACTGCTGTCACCATGTCATAGAACTCCAGTAGGTTTGTGACACAGGATTTCCCATCTCTGAAACTATGTTGGCTGCTGTTGATGAGATCGTTCCTTTCTAGATGTTCCACCATTCTTCTCCTGACAATCTTTTCCATGATTTTGCATGCTATACATGTCAGTGACACTGGTCTGTAGTTTAGTGCTTCATGTCTGTCTCCTTTTTTAAAGATTGGGACCACATTTGCTGTCTTCCATGCCTCAGGCAATCTCCCTGTTTCGATAGATGTATTGAATATTGTTGTTTGGGGTACACATAGCGCCTCTGCTCCCTCTCTCAGGACCCATGGAGAGATGTTATGTGGCCCCATTGCCTTTGAGGTATCTAGCTCACTCAGAAGCCTCTTCACTTCTTCCTCGGTTGTGTGTACTGTGTCCAGCACATGGTGGTGTACCCCACCTCTCCGTCTTTCTGGAGCCCCTTCTGTCTCCTCTGTGAACACTTCTTTGAATCTCTTGTTGAGTTCCTCACATACTTCACGGTCATTTCTTGTTGTCTCTCCTCCTTCCTTCCTTAGCCTGATTACCTGGTCCTTAACGGTTCTTTTCTTCCTGTTGTGGCTGCATAACAGCTTCGGGTCAGATTTGGCTTTTGCTGCTATGTCATTTTCATATTGACGTTGGGCCTCCCTTCTTATCTGTGCATATTCGTTTCTGGCTATACGACTGCTCTCCTTATTCTCCTGGGTCCTTTGCCTTCTATATTTCTTCCATTCCCTAGCACACTTGGTTTTTGCCTCCTTGCATCTTTGGGTGAACCATGGGTTCATTCTGGCTTTTTCATTATTCCTGTTACCCTTGGGTACAAACCTCTCCTCAACCTCCTTGCACATTGTGACTACATATTCCATCATCTCATTAACTGGCTTCCCTGCCAGTTCTCTATCCCACTGAACCTCATTCAGGAAGTTCCTCATTCCTGTGTAGTCCCCTTTCCTGTAGTTTGGTTTCATTTGTCCTTGCCTTCCTGCTTCTCCCTCCATTTGTAGCTCTACTGTGTATTCGAAGCTCAAAACCACATAATCGCTGGCCCCAAGGGGTCTTTCATATGTGATGTCCTCAATATCTGCACTACTCAAGGTGAATACTAAGTCCAGTCTTGCTGGTTCATCCTCTCCTCTCTCTCTTGTAGTGTCACTTACGTGTTGGTACATGAAGTTTTCCAGTACCACCTCCATCATCTTAGCCCTCCATGTATCTTGGCCCCCATGTGGCTCCAAGTTCTCCCATTCAATCTCCTTGTGGTTAAAGTCGCCCATGATAAGGAGCTTTGCCCTGCATGCTTGAGCTCTTCTGGCCACTGCAGCCAGTGTGTCAACCATCGCTCTATTGCTCTCGTCATACTCTTGCCTTGGCCTCCTGCTGTTCTGTGGTGGGTTATACATCACTGCAATTATCACCTTGGGACCACCAGAGTGAAGCGTTCCCGCTATGTAATCACTTTCTTCTCCGCTGTCTCCTCTCTCCAGCTCATCAAAATTCCATCGGTGTTTGATCAGCAATGCCACTCTTCCACCCCCCCTGTTCCTTCTGTCTTTTCTCAGGATCTGGTATCCCACTGGAAAGATGGCATCTGTTATCATACCTGTAAGCTTGGTTTCTGTGATCGCTATGATGTCTGGTGATGCCTCTTTGACTCTTTCGTGCCACTCCTCCCACTTGTTTGTTATTCCATCAGCGTTTGTGTACCATACCTTAAGTTTCCTTTCCAACACTGTGGTTTGGGGGGCCTGTGGGGGTGGGAGACCTGGTAGCATACTGTGGGATTCTATGGTTGGGGGTTGGGTGGAAGCTGTGGGTATGGATTGTATTGTGTGTTGGGATGGTGTGATAGGTTGTGGGGTTCTGAGAATAGTTGTGTGTGT
>NC_091313.1:2513320-2523320 GCF_038502225.1 Cherax quadricarinatus | reverse complement strand
TGAGTGGTGACGTGTACTTAACTCAGTGGTGACGTGTACTAGCTCTGTGAAGACCTGTTTGCGCGCTCTCTACGAATTGAAGCAAGATGCCCTCCATCGAGCAACTTTACCAACAGCTTAAGGAAGAATTGAGGATGGCGAATATGGAGATTCGGCGACTGACCGAGGAAAACAAGAAGATTCGTAGTAGTCCTCCTGTTTTGAGTCCTCGGGTCAAGAAAGGAAACTGGTCAGTGGCTGGACAGCAATGAACGAAGTTGACGATCAAGAAGACGAATGGAAAGGTAGAAACGATGAAGAAGAAAGAGACTGCCGTGGAAACTGTTGTGGAAACATCTAATACATTCTCAGTGCTACCCGACGAATGTGAGGCGACTACTGGCAACATCACGACAAACGACACCAAGGAAGGTAAGAATATTGTTGGTATAAACCTTGGTAATAAATACCGACAAGTTGGTTTAGAAAGACACGTAAGCAAACACTATAACATATTTATTAGAAAACGTTTCGGTCCTGGAACCTTGATCACTTGATCAAGGTCCCAGGACCGAAACGTTTTCTAATAAATATGTCATAGTGTTTGCTTACGTGTCTTTCTAAACCAAGAATATTGTTGTTGTTGGGGATAGCCAGGTTAGGTACATGGATAGGGCATTCTGCTTGAAGGACAGGAGTAGGAAACAGAGAGTTTGCTTTCCTGGGGCTGGGATGGAGGATATTGTTAGCCGTCTGGATGACATCATGAGAGGTAATGGGAGCAATCCTATTATCTGTCTCAGTGCTGGTGGCAACGATGTTGGCAGACGTAGGAGTGAAGACCTGATTAGCAGGTATAGGTCAGCAATAGAAATAATTAGGAGGAGAGGAGTTGGAAATGAATGGTTGTCCAGGGCAATTGGTGTCAATTGCTGGCTGGACAAATACTGTAAGGAAAATGCGGTAACATTCATTGACAACTGGGACCTCTTCTATGGCAGAAATGACATGTATGCCAGGGATGGGGTTCACTTATCTAGGTTTGGGGTGGGAGCACTGGCAACTACAGTGGAAGGAGCTGTTAGGCCTTTAAACTAGGAATAGTTAGTGGTATGGGTTTTGGCGGGAAAACAGTCAAGTCGCAGTGTAGTAATATGAGTACTAGGAGAACTAGTAATAGGCAAAATGAGGTAGATATTGGAAAGCCAGTGGCACAAATTGACAAGGACAGTAATAGGTTTAGTGGAATAACAGAAAGGAGCAGGAAGGGTAAAGAGAGAGGAGGGTCTTTAAATATATATTACACAAATAGTCGCAGTGCTAGGAATAAGATGGACGAGTTGAGACTAGTTGCTAGTGCAGGTAACATTGATGTATTTGCCTTAACTGACACGTGGTTTAATTCAAAAAGTCGGGACATGCCTGCGGAATGTCATATTCAGGGTTTTAAATTGTTCCAAGTAGATAGAAGTATCGGGAAGGGGGGTGGGGTGGCATTGTATGTCCGAGATCGCTTGAACTGTTGCATAAAAACGGGTATTAAGTCTGAAGTAACACATACAGAGTCTGTTTGGATAGAATTTTCAGAGGGGCATGAAAAATTAATTTTAGGTGTGATATACCGTCCCCGAAACTTAGATAGGGACCAGGGGAGACTACTATGGGAGGAAATTGTTAGGGCCACAAGGCACGATAATGTAGTAATTCTAGGAGACTTTAACTTTAGTCATATTGACTGGAATTTCTTGACTGGGAATTTAGAATCATACGACTTCTTAGAAGTAGTTCAGGATTGTTTTTTGAAGCAGTTTGTGACAGAACCTACAAGGGGTAATAACCTGCTTGACTTACTTCTGGCAAACAATGAATCCCTTGTTGACTCGACTCAAGAAATCGTAATGACACGATTGCAAATAAACCATACCCTCGGCCGGGATTGAACCCGCGGTCATAGTCTCAAAACTCCAGCCCGTCGCGTTAGCCACTAGACCAGCTAGCCACAATAAGATTCATCCAACTAGGTATATTTCTACACCATAGGAAGGTTAGCACAGGCACCTCTGTGACCACAAATGCAAGTTTTTACAGATGAATCTCCAGCTAGCGGTGTAGAAATATACCTAGTTGGATGAATCTTATTGTGGCTAGCTGGTCTAGTGGCTAACGCGACGGGCTGGAGTTTTGAGACTCTATGAGTCTACACAGGAGGCTAAAACATCTATTAGGGGAGAAAAGGGGAATTTATAGGCGCATCAGAAGAGGAGAGGTTAACCTTACTGACCAATATGTTCAGCTTAAAAGAGAAGTAAAAAAGGCGATTAGAAAGGCTAAACGTGACTATGAAATTAGAGTTGCTAATGAATCAAAGACTAATCCAAAGGGGTTCTTTCAAGTGTAGGACGAAGGTGAAGGAAAAAGTAGGACCTCTGAAAACTGGGAATGGACAGCTGACGGATAATGAACTGGAAATGTGTCTTAACTTTCATATTGTCGGTATTTTATACCTTTCTTGCACAACTTGTCAGACACTGCAACATCATGGAATCTTGGTTCAGAGGACATCTACAAGACCTTCTTCACGGCTGCTACAACTAACCCATCTCTTTGGGAAGGACCTACTTCCACTGGGGAATCCCGCCTACCAGTGACTGCCCTCGTCTGCTGCCCATCCCTATCCACTGACTCCTATATAACCGCCAGTCTTCTTGCCTTTGCTCCAGACTCTCCTCCACCACGATGCTGTGAACACTAACTCCAAGGCCGAGGGACTGATTACCTCATCTTTTGTATATAGTTCTACTGTCTTCCTATTATGTCCTAGAATCTGTATTGATAAAGCCACTGGATGGCGAAACGTCTACAATAAAGATATCCAGATGTTGCACATGTGTCTTAACTCACCTAGAATTTGTATTGATAAAGCCACTGGATGGCGAAACGTCTACAATAAAGATGCCCAGATGTTGCACGTGTGTCTTAATTTCATCTTGTCGGTATTATATACCATTCTTGCACAGTTTCTAGGTCGCAGGAGAGGGTAGGCAGGTAGGAATACCAGAGTGCAGCACACAGATGCTAGTTAAAGGAGTAATTGAGGAGCTAGGTTTGCTGTGGAGCCATTTTCAAACTTTTTGAAGCTGCTCCTGGAGAGGTGGTATAGTTTAGTCTTGTTACTGAAGGTGAAACGTAGAGGCTTGATGAACTCAAGAACTTGGGAGAGTGTGAAGTGAAGAGGGGAGTCACAGGCATACTTGACTGTTCCAGCACCGAGGCCTTTGTAGAGCTCAGTACAGGTCATGGTGTCAGCATTCGGTGGAGAAGTGTAGAAGGTAAGGTTTTTCCCATGAGGGTGTACTGGAGTCGTCACTATCTTCTGAATTGGATTCATTTGGTGAGTCTACAAAGGTGTTTTACAGGTGACTGAGGGTCGCCAGGAGCAGTGGAGAGGTGTTATGGTGGTGTAACAGCAGGTTGGGAGGCGTGGGAGACGGTGGTTGAGGCAGCATGATCATCGTTGTAGGTGGTGGAAGTGGTTGTAGAAATTACAGGAGCAGTTACTTGGGCAGGAGACAGGTCTGCAGGTGCAGTCAAGTTCACAACGTTCGGAAGGATCTTGAGGATGTCGGCTGAAGGTGCGGAGTCCGGGAAATTGGCGGCAGGCACGTTGTTCAGACGAAATAGTTCGTTAATAGTGGTGTTGAAAGTGCTGGGGTTTGTTGCATTTGCAAGGTGTGCATACACCATGCAGTACAGCACCTTGGAGGGAGCACCGTCGGAGAGTGGAGAGAGGGAATTGCTGGGCGAAGGTGTCTGTATAGTGGCGTGTAGCATCTTAAGACATGTTGGAGCTGTAGTGATGGTGCAGGATCTAAATTAGTGTCCATTATTCCCACATTCTGAACAAAACTTCTTGTCCTTGATGGGGCAGTCCTTGGTGGTGTGATTATAGGAGTAGCAGGTCCAGCAGTGGGAGACGTGTGTGAAACGTTCTGGTTATACATGGCTTGGGTGAATGTTGTAATATGAGATGGCCAGACCGTCAGAGAAAGCTTGGGCAGCCATGGAGATGTCTGAGAATGTGATCTTTAGCATAGATGAGGCGTTAGGGATCTTGGAGATGCTGTCTACCGAGGCCCAGGTGTTTTGTTTCTTGATAAACGTCTTCAGTGCTTCAGTAGAGAGAGAGGTGACGATGTTGTCCAGTCTTTTCACAAAGACCGAACGTTTCGCCTTCAAGAACGGAGACGTGGATATGGTGAATTGTCGTGCTTGTAGGGTCTTGATTGAAGAGTCGTCCATTAATTTTGAAGCTTCAGTATCGTCTGTGCAGACAACAATGAAGGAGACATTCAGAGAGTGTATTGCCGTAAATTTGACTTGCAGGTAGGTCCTAACGGCGGTAGCTAAAGCTAGCTTCGAGGAGTCATTGATTACTCCATTCACAGGCTTGATTTTCACACGATGCGACAGCATTGTGAGAAAGGAGATGACGCTTGTAGGATACAAATTCCCCCTCCCGAGCGGGAATCGAAGAGAGACTTCTTGAGTGTAGAGCAACTGTGACTTACCAGTAGAGAGGTCACCAGTGGGGAGGGGGGCGGAATCCCCGGTACTGCTGGAAAATTAGAACGTGTTTCCATTGGACTCCTACTATCCAGTGTTCACCTAGCAGTAAAATGGGTACCTGGGTGCAAGTCGACTGGCGTGGGTCGCATCCTGCGACAAAATTGACTAATTTACCCGAAATGCTTTGCCTAACAAAGGGCTTTCTGTATAGATGTATGTCATTGATGTCAGCTAGGACTGTATACCTTGTACATGTATTTGTGGAGAAGTTCAGTTCCATAGTCAGGAACTATCTGAAGATCAATTGACAGTGCGGAGACTTAAATACTGTCGGAAAGAGAGGTGCAGAGTAGTAATAGTAGTAGTAGTAGTAGTAGTAGTAGTAGTAGTAGTAGCAGTGGTGAGAATGTAGCCACTGAGAGGTCAGGTCCCTCGCAGATCCAACAGTTCTCACTTGACAGGGTTGTCCAAGGTGTTTTCTGTACCAAGAGGCCATGTGTTGCAGTGTCTGACAAGATGAACATTTAAGTGGTATAAAATACCGACAGGTTGGTAGGTAAGACACATAGGCAACAGTTAGGCAACTTTATTCCGAAACGTTTCGCCTACACAGTAGGCTTCTTCAGTCGAATACAGAAAGTAGGCAGGAACAGTAGAGATGTGAAGACGATGTAATCAGGCCATCACCCTTAAAGTCGTAGAATTTGAGGTTGTCAGTCCCTCAGTCTGGAGAAGTTCAGTTCCATAGTAGGAACTATCTGTTCCTATAGTCCTATGGAGTCTTAATATCAGAGCATAAGTCAATATATCCATACTCATTATTAATCATTTCTAAACCCATACCTCTAACTAATCCTTGTTTAAAGTCCTAACAACCCCGTCAACTGAGTTAGCAAGAAAACCCACACCTGCCCTGGATAAGTGAACCCCATCCCTGGCATACATGTCATTTCGGCCATAGAAGTTGTCCCAGTTGTCAATGAATGGTACTGCATTATCCTTACAGTGTTTATCCAGCCAACAATTAATACCAATTGCTCTGGACAACCATTCATTACCAACACCTCTTCTTGGCAAAATGCCACATATAACAGGGCGCCCCCCCCTTCTTCCTAATCATGTCTATAGCTGTCCTGAACTTTCTAACTAAATCCTCACTTCTACGCTTGCCTACAGCATTGCCTCCAGCACTGAGGCAAATAATAGGATTGATCCCATTACCGTTCATGATGTTGTCAAGCCGGCTAACAATGTCCTCCATCCCAGCCCCAGGAAAGCATACCCTTTGTCTCCTACTCCTGTCCTTCAAGCAGAATGCCCTATCCATGTATCTAACCTGGCTATCCCCAGCAACAACAATATTCTTACCTTCCTTGTTGTCGTTCGTCGTGACGATCCCAGTAGTCGACTCACATTCATCGGGTAGCACCGAGAATGCGTTGGAGGTTTCCACGGGAGTTTCCACAGCAGTCTCTTTCTTCTTCATCGTTTCTGGCTTTCCATTCGTCTTCTTGATCGTCAACTTCGTCGTCCCCTGCTGTCCAGCCACTGACCACGATCCCTTCTTGACCTGAGGACTCGAAACAGGAGGACTACTACGAATCCTCTTGTTTTCCTCGGTCAATCGCCGTATCTCCATCTTCGCTGCCCTCAATTCTTCCTTAAGTTGCTGGTAAAGTTGCTCGATGGAGGGCATCTTGGTTCAGTCCACGGGAGCAAACGAGACACTTCTTCACAGAGTTAAGTACAGGTCACCACTGAGTTAAGTACAGGTCACCACTGTTAAGTACAGGTCACCACTGAGTTAAGTACAGGTCACCACTGAGTTAAGTACAGGTTCCAGCCTCCACTACCTCACTTGCTAGACTATTCCACTTCCTGACTACTCTATGACTGAAGAAATACTTCCTAACATCCCTTTGACTCATCTGAGTCTTTAACTTCCAAGTGACTCCTTGTTTCTGTGTCCCCTAACTGGGACATCCTGTCTCTGTCCACCTTGTCTATTCATCGCAGTATTTTGTATGTCGTTATCATGTCTCCCCTAACCCTCCTGTCCACCAGTGTCGTCAGGCCGTGTCGTTAGTTTCATCAGGCCGATTTCCCGATTTCCCTGTGTGTGTGTGTGTGTGTGTGTGTGTGTGTGTATGGAACACTACCTGTCCCAGAACTTAGTCTTGTAGGACCCCTGTTACACGAGTGAAGCCTTCCCTCCTGTTCCTCTCACTCCACATTATCCAGTTTCCTATCGTGTCCCTCTTATGTCTTTGCTTCTGTTGCTTGTCATCCTTCTCCTTCTCTGCTCTTCTTCCCCCCCCCTCTTCCTCTTCTTCCTTTCTCCTCCACTGCTCCCATTCCTCCTCGTGTTTTTCTCGTTCTGCGTCTTCCCCTCCAGTATTTTTGCTCTTTCTCCGGCTATAACGATGAGTTGTGGTGAGTTTCCATTAGCGGAGTCTTTGCTGTATGTTACGTGTGTCCTGCCCTGGCTACCCTAGCAACGAATACTACACTGTCCACCCGTCTCTCTGACGTTATGTGTGGCTCTCTCACTACACCAGTATATTTTTGGTGCCCGTCGCCCCCTCTCTCTCTCATTCTCTTTACACCCTGTCTATCTGCCTCTGTGTGTGATTATCTCACTTTCAGAAGTACTGGTATATCTTGAGATTAGATGGTATAAACCTTGGTAATAAATACCGACAAGTTGGTTTAGAAAGACACGTAAGCAAACACTATGACATATTTATTAGAAAACGTTTCGGTCCTGGGACCTTGATCACTTCTAACATACAGAGGTAGAAAGGCATTATATATATAGGCGGAGAGTGAGGTGTGACGCACGTGACCTGAGGAATGTCATAAGAACATAAGAATGGAGGAACACTGTAGAAGGCCTACTGGCCCGTGCGAGGCAGATCCTTATCAAAACAACCTCTGCCTATGATGAGGACGGGTAGACGATGAAATCATGTGACTCCTGTGTTGTTGGGTTGGTGGTGCTTAAGTATCATATATGCCAATGTTTTTGAAATTTTGTAGTTTCCAGTGTTGCGTTCTATAGTGTCGGTGACGGCGATTAGTGAGGCTTCTAGGCACCGTCGGCGTCTGAGGTCTGGTTCTGTGAGAACGAGTTGTTTTCTAGAAGAAGAATGCACTTACATAACACAAGCCTTTACACGTCTTCAGTTCCCATCTTTCTTCATCCGAGATTGCAGACTTAAGGCACAAGCTATTCTCAACAAACCGCCCATGGAACAGCCCCCTAAGCAGTTCATAGTACTCCCATGTGGTGATGTTGCCACGAATACTCGCCGGGCACTTGCTATGAGTAACATCAACGTTTCCACCATAAACACATCATCTATCAAAGACCTCACTACGAAACGCAGCCCCACACCTCTAACTTCTACAGCAGGCGTCTACACTATCCCCTGTGGGTTCTGTCCCAAGAAATATGTAGGCGAGACAGGCAGAGATCTTGCAGTCCGTTTGAATGAGCATCGAAATGCCTCTAACAGAGACGATGTAAGGTACGCCTGTGTCCTCCACAGAGACTCCACGGGACATTTGATGAACTGGAATGAGGCACAACTCGTTCTCACCGAACCAGACCTCAGACGCCGACGGTGCCTAGAAGCCTCACTAATCGCCGTCACCGACACTATAGAACGCAACACTGGAAACTACAAAATTTCAAAAACATTGGCATATATGATACTTAAGCACCACCAACCCAACAACACAGGAGTCACATGATTTCATCGTCTACCCGTCCTCATCATAGGCAGAGGTTGTTTTGATAAGGACCTGCCTCGCATGGGCCAGTAGGCCTTCCACAGTGTTCCTCCATTCTTATGTTCTTATGACATTCCTCAGGTCACGTGCGTCACACCTCACTCTCCCCCTATATATATAATGCCTTTCTACCTCTGTCCGATCATACAGTTGCTCTACACCGCAAGAAGCCTCTCTTTGACCCTGTCGGGGTGTAGAATTTATATTCTACAAACGTGATATCCTTTTCACAATGCTGTCGAATCGTGTGAAAATCAAGCCTGTGAATGGTGCAATAAATGACTCCTCGAAGTTAGCTTTAGCTACCGTCGTTAGGACCTGCCTGCAGGTCAAATTTACGGCAATCCACTCTCTGAAAGACTCCTTCATTGTCGTCTGCACAGATGACACGGAAGCACTAAAACTAATGGACGACTCTTCAATCAGGACCCTACAAACACAACAATTCACTCTATCCCCGTCTCCATTCTTGAAGTCGAAACGTTCGGTCTTTGTGAAAAGACTTGACAATATCGTCACCTCTCTCTCTACTGAAGCACTGAAGACATCTATTGAGGAACAAAACACGTGGGCCTCGGTAGACAGCATCTCAAAGATCCCCAACGCCACATCAATGCTAAAGATTACATTCTCAGACATCTCCATGGCTGCCCAAGCTCTCTCTGACGGTCTGGCCATCTCATATTACCACATTCACCCAAGTCATATAGAACAAGAACGTTTCACATACATCTCCCACTGCTGGACCTGCTACTCCTATAATCACACCACCAAGGACTGCCCCATCAAGAATAAGAAGTTTTGTTCAAAATGTGGGAATGATGGACACGATTTCAGATCCTGCACCATTACTACAATACCAACATGTCTTAACTGCAAGGGTAATCATCATACCCTTGCAGCTAAGTGCCCACTCAGGAAAGAAATCATATTGAAGAAAACATCCAATTCACCGACATATGCTGCAATAACCAAACCACAAACCGACGCCATCAAGACTCTACACGCTAATCTACAGGCACCATCGCCCAGCAACTCCCTCTCTCCACTCCCCGACGGTGCTCCTTCCAAGGTGCTGTACTGCATGGTGTATGCACACCTTGCAAACGCAGCAAGCCCAGGCACTTTCAACACCACTATTAACGAACTATTCCGTCTGAACAACATGCCTGCCTTCAATTTTCCGGAATCCACACCTTCAGAAGACATCCTCAAGATCCTTCCCAACGTCCTGAACTTTACTGCACCTACAGACCTGTCTCCTGCCCAAGCAACTGCTCCTGTAACTTCTATAACCACTTCCACCGCTGACAACGTTGATCAAGTTGCCTCAACCACCGCCTCCCACCTCTCCCAGCCTGCTGTTACACAACCATTACACCTCACAGCTGCTCCTGTCGAACCTCAGTCACCTGCTACCACCATTGTAGATTCTCCCAGTGAATCCACTCCAGAAGAGGAAGATAACGACGACTCCAGTAAACCCTCATGGGAAAACCTTACCTTTTACACTTCTCCTTCAAATACTGACACCATGACCTGTACTGAACTCTACAAAAGCCTCGGTGCTGGAACAGTCAAGTATGCATGTGAATCACCGCTTCACTTCACACTCACCCAAGTTCTTGAGTTCATCAAGCCTCTACGTTTCACCTTCAGC